>NC_133652.1:156049976-156276966 GCF_009905375.1 Apium graveolens
ATGGGAAGTCCATCCCTGATAACAACTTGGGGTGGAAGAAAGATTTTTTGTTTGTTATTTGGGAAGGTGGAGATTGGGGCTCCCTGTTTCGATCATCCTTTGGGCTGGCCGTGGACGGGAGCCCAAATGACATAACTTTGTTTGAGGAGGAGGCTAGAGGTTTCAACCTCCTTACGCAAGACAACGGTACTTCCCATTCTTGGGACCTTATCCGGGAGACCGTCCTGGTAGAACGCGGCCTTTCGCCCGTTAATAAGAAAAGTAAGTTCCCTTTCTTACCTCCTTTACTTCCTGCACTTTTATTTCATTGGTTTTCAACTGACTTTGTTTATTGCAGTGGCTGAGAAGATTGAGGAGGCTACCAAGCCGAAGGACCTGGAGACAACCAGGATGAAGAGGGTCGGGAAGATCTTTAAAGACCCTCGACTGGGCGACCGCTTCCCCGAGTTCCTTCTTCAGGCAACGGAGCCAGATGAGGAAGGCCCCAGCCAAGTTCTGCGCACCAAGCAGAGGCCAGGGGCCTATTTTCAACCTGCTTGGGGGATCCGGGGCAAGGACTCAATTGTGGGCAGCACGGCGCTGTCCAAGGAATGGTCTAAGCATTCCATCTCCCCGGTGGATTATCAAGATTTTGTCCTTCAACAGGACTTAGAGGGGAATGAGCTATTTGGAGCCCAGGCTCTGGCGACGGTACGTCCTTTACTTATGCCCTTCGTACTTATCTTTCCATGTTTCTTTTCTAAACTTTCGCTGTTTCTTTTGCAGGCTAACGCCCATTTCCAAGGGGCAATTCACCAAGCTAAGGCTTGGAAGGTTGGCTTGGAAGATGCCAACAAGAAGTTGGAGGAGGCCAACCAAAAAATAGAGGCCCTTGAAGCTCAACTGCCCTCTTCCACTTCTGACCTGGAGACGGCCCGGGCCGAAAATATCATTCTGAAGGCGTAGAAGGACAAAGCCTTTGATGGCTGGATGGACACCCAAGAATTCAAGGACTTGATGGTGGAGCATGATGCCCTTCTTCACCCAGTTAGCTATAATGAGGGCTGGGATGCTGCTGTGGAGGCCATCCAGGATGAGTTTCCAGAGGTCCTTGAGCAGTCCTCCTTTCCTTGCCCTATGCGGGTTCCAGAGCTTGGAGGTGTTACTGAGAAGCTTACTGTTATGATCAAGGACGGAGAGGAGGAAGATTTTTCCGAGGAGGAGTTTGAGCCTGTCGCTAAGAAGGCCAGGGTGGAAGAGCCTCCAAAAGCAGCGCCTCAACAGCCAGCATCTCCTGTGGAGGGAACTTCTACAGGGACTTCGGAGGGGACAACCGAGACGTCCGAAGAAACGACTGAGACTTCCGAGGAGACTTCAGATAGTGGTTCTGAGGAATCTCAGCCTTCCAAGGCCTAACTTTTTGTATATCTTCTTTTTGAACTTTATTCATATCTAAACTTGTTACCCTTCGGGGTTATATTTCATATGTTGCTTTTCTTGCCTCTTTCTGTTTTAACTTTACAATCTTAATACGCATTTGAACTTTAAACATCCTTAGATAGAAATAATTTCAAACTCTTTAATATGAAGTCTGGTTTTCCAAAACCTTACACAGCATGGGTTCGACCCTAATCAACAATAACTAGACAATGTAAATTCTACTGGAATATAAAATCCTACGCAAGCAAAGCTTCAAGGTGCTTTTAAACCTACTTGTCACAATGACAAGTGAGAATCGTACTTCACCTATCTTACACGTAGTAAACCTTCAGGTTTTGTGCGTGCCAGGTCCTCGGGACTTCAAAACCTTCCATAGTTTCCAGCTTGTAGGTTCCTCTACCCTGAACGCTCTTGACTCTGTACGGCCCTTCCCAATTCGGGGCAAGCTTTCCTTTCTGTCCGACACCAGAAGCCTCTATTTTTCTCAAGACTAGATCACCTTGTTTGAAAAATCTCTCTTTAACCCTTAGGTTGTAATAGAATGAAGCCTTTTTCTGATATTCTACTATCTTTGCATGTGCCTCATCTCGCACTTCATCAATTAGATCCAGGGCTAACCTCTGCCCTTCCTCATTTTCTACAGCATTGAAAGCTTGAATCCTTGGAGAGGAATGTGATATCTCTACTGGAACTACTGCTTCTGCCCCATATGCCAACATGAAGGGAGTTGCTCCTGTCGTGACTCTACAGGTAGTCATGTAGGCCCATAATATTGGAAGTATCTCATCCACCCAATTATTTCTTGACTTCTCGATCCTCTTCTTTAGTCCATCCAGGATTATCCGATTTGCTACCTCTGCTTGCCCATTGGCTTGCGGGTGAGCCACAGAGGTGAATCGTAACTCAATTTCATTTTCTTCACAATACTTCTTGAATTCCTCATTGTTGAATTGTGTTCCATTGTCAGTGACGAGGATACGGGAAATTCCATATCGGCACATAATGTTTTCCCACAGGAATTGTGCAACCTGCTTAGTTGTGATTTTGGCCAAGGGTTTGGCTTCGATCCATTTGGTGAAATAATCAATGGCTACAATCAGAAATTTGCTTTGTGCCGTGGCCATAGGAAAAGGCCCTAGAATATCCATCCCCCACATGGCAAAGGGAATAGGCGAGTTGATAGAGGTCAGCATCTCGGGGGGTTGTCTAACAACTGGTGCATGCTTCTGACAGCGATCACACTTCTTCACATATTCTTTGGCATCAACCATCATTTCTGGCCAATAGAAGCCTGAACGAGTTATCTTATGAGCCAAGGCCCTGCCCCCCAAGTGTTGTCC
The DNA here is from genome assembly GCF_009905375.1 of Apium graveolens. Taxonomy (NCBI): domain Eukaryota; kingdom Viridiplantae; phylum Streptophyta; class Magnoliopsida; order Apiales; family Apiaceae; genus Apium; species Apium graveolens. The sequence goes on from NC_133652.1 coordinate 156,052,736, forward strand.
ACAAATACCTTCATGCACTTCTTCAAGAGCCAAGCGTGCCTCATCGGGCCTGAGATACCTCAAGTAGGGAACCACGAAAGATCTTTTGTAAAGAATCCCATCTATCAAAGAGTACCTTAGTGCCGGAACAGTTAACTTTCGTGCTTCAGTTGCATCACTTGGCAACCAACCGGTCTGAATGTGAGCCTTGATGAGATCAATCCATAACGTCCCCAAGCCTATGGGAGCCACTAGCTTAACATCTATGCTTCGTGTCTTCAAAACACGGAAGTACACACTTCCTGAACTTTCTTCAATCTCAGACGAAGCGAACTTTGATAGCGCATCTGCCTTAACATTTTCTTCCCTTGGAATGTGTTCAACATGGCATTCATTAAATTGGGTCATCACAGCCCTTACTAGGCGGACATACTTAGCCATCGTATCATCCCTTGCCTCAAATTCTCCCTTTACCTGGGATATGATCAGCTTCGAGTCTCCACGGACCTTTAAGTTTTTGACTCTAAGTGTCCCAGCTAGACCAAGGCCAGCTATCAGGGCTTCATACTCTGCCTCATTGTTTGTGGTTGGAAAATCTATCTTCATAGCATACTCAATCAAGAACCCATCAGGGCTTTGCAAAACCAACCCTGCTCCACTGGAATTTGTTTTTGATGCTCCATCAAAATAGAGAACCCAATATTCTTTCTCCTTATCAACCATCTCCCTGTCCCCATTGTCGACTCCCTTGTCTTGAGGTATGGTATCTTCCTGCCCCCCGACTTCTTGGTTGGGTATGGTACATTCCACAACGAAGTCAGCTAATGCCTGGGCTTTTATAGCCGTACGTGGCTTATACTTGAGATCAAACTCTCCCAACTCTATTGCCCACTTAATCAGTCTCCCACTTGCCTTGGGACTGTGAATGATATTTCTCAGTGGCTGATTTGTTAGCACTTCAATCTGGTGAGCTTGAAAATAAGGACGCAGCTTTCTTGAAGCCATTACCAAGGCTAAAGCGAATTTCTCAATAGTTGAATAATTCAACTCAGCACCATGCAAAATTTTGCTGACATAGTATACGGGTTTCTGGACTTTCAGTTCTTCCTTAACCAACACCACGCTCAAGGCGCTCTCTGAAACTGCCAAGTACATGAATAAAATTTCACTCAAAACTGGCTTGGCCAACAATGGGGCATGGGCCATATACTTCTTTAACTCTTCAAATGCCTTCTGGTTTTCCTCACTCCATACAAAGTCTTTGATGCTCTTTAGCGATTTGAAGAATGACAAACACTTGTCCCCCGACTTGGAGATGAATCGTCCTAGCGCAGCAACCCTTCCTGTAAGCTTCTGAACATCCTTAACAGTTTTTGGTGGTTCCATGTCCAGGATCGCCTTTATCTTATCCGGGTTAGCCTCAATTCCCCTCATTGAGACCATCAGTCCCAAGAATTTTCCAGATCCTACTCCGAAAGCACACTTCGTAGGATTCAACATCATCTTGTGGTACCTCAGGACCTCAAAAGCTTCCCTTAGATGGGCTATATGATCAGTCTTTACTAGACTCTTGACTAACATGTCATCAACATAGACTTCCATAGTTTTACCAATAAGATCCTTAAAAATTCTATTCACCAACCTTTGATAGGTGGCTCCTGCATTCTTGAGACCAAACGCCATAACAAGATAACAATAAACACCAAAGTCAGTGATATATGATACCTTTGGAATGTCGTCCTTATGCATTTTGATCTGGTTGTATCCGCTAAATCCATCCATGAAACTCAGCATCTCATGTCCAGCAGTGGCATCAATCAAAGTATCAATTCTAGGCAGCGGAAAACAGTCTTTGGGGCATGCATCATTCAGATCAGTGAAGTCTATACACATCATCCACTTTCCATTAGCCTTCTTCACCATTACAGGGTTTGCTAACCACTCCGGAAATTGAATCTCCTCAATGAAACCAGCCTCTAAGAGCTTTTCTACTTCCTGTTTTATAGCCTCTTGTCTTTCCGGGGCAAAATTTCTTTTCTTTTGTTTCACTGTCTTCCGGCTTGGATCCACGTTTAGCTTGTAAGTAATTAACTCCGGGTCTATGCCTGGCATATCAGCTGCTGACCATGCAAACACATCACTATTTTCTTGCAAAAATTTCACTAACTTCCCTCTAAGGGGCTCCTCTAATGTGGTTCCAATGAAAGTCGTCCTCTCAGGATTCTCGGGGTCTAAAGGAACCAAAACCAATTCTTCTGCTGGCCTTCCTCTATTCTCATCATTTTCTCGAACATCCATATCTTCAATAGGAAGAACCTGCCCCCCGACTCCATCTGCCCTCAAAGAGGCCACATAACAGCTCCTAGCCATTTTTTGATCTCCTCTCTCTTCTCCAATCCCGTTTCGGGTGGGAAACTTCATGACTGAATGGTAGGAAGAGGGGACTGCCTTGAAGGCATGTATCCCTGTTCTCCCCATGATAGCATTATAAGTTGAACTAGCCTTTACCACCATGAAATCCAGCATCTGCGTTGCTTGCCTTGGCTCCGTACCTATGGTGGTTGGCAATTTGATTATCCCTTCCACAGGACATTCTACTCCAGCAAATCCATATATCGGCATGTCGGTTGGTGTCAACTGGGAGTCGTTATACCCCATCCTTAGAAAGGTGCCGTGGAGCAAGATATCCACAGAAGCACCATTATCCACAAGGACCCTCTTAACCGGGCTATTTCCTATTATTGGTGTTATGACCAGCGGGTCGTCATGGGGAAACTTCACACCCTCTAGGTCGGAATCATCAAAAGCCAATGTTACTTCTGTCCCGACCCTCTTCGGGGCTTCTCCAACAATATGCATAACCTCTCTAGTATATGCCTTTCTGGAATTTTTGGACAATCCAGCAGCAGTTGGACCTCCAAAGATCGTGTTTATCACAGGCCCTCGAGGTCTCGGCCCTCCATAAATGGTGTTTATAACTGGTCCTCTAGGCTGGGGGTTTCGCCCCTGATCGTCTTGGTCCCTCCTACGATCCTCAAAGTTCTTCCTTCCATTATTATTCCTATCCCCTCCTTCTCCAGTGTATTTGTTCAATCTTCCTTTTCGAATGAGGAACTCAATTTCATCTTTCAATTGCCTACACTCATCGGTGTCATGGCCAACATCTTTGTGAAACCTGCAATACTTGCTCTTATCTAGCTTGGCGGGATCAGCCTTCAAGGGCTTAGGCCAGCGAACATCTCTGTCTTTCTCAATCTCCATCAAAATCTGACTTCTAGGAGCATTCAGCTTAGCGTATTCAGTGAACTTTTGCCCAGGTCCTCCTTTCTTGGGGGTTGAATCAGGGTTTTGTTCGGTTCTAGGATATTTGTCCTTTGCAATATATTCTAAATCAGTTTTTCGCTTCTTCCCTCCAGTGGGCTCATTACTTACTACGGTCTTCCTCATGCTTTCTTCAACCTTGATATACTTCCCTGCCCTCTCTTGGAGTTGCAACATGTTTTCAGGGGAAGTTTGGCCAAGGACATCTTGAAAAACTCATCCCTGGTTACTTATTGCAGTGCTATCATGGCTACCTTATCATCAAGGTCTGGGACTTTTAAAGCCTCCTTTGTAAAACAATTCAGGTAATATCTCAAGGATTCCTTAGCTCCCTACACAAGACTCATAAGAGATGCTGAACTTTTCTCATGGACTCTTCCACTGATGAATTGCTTAATAAAAGCCTGACTTAATTCTCTGAACGATCCAATAGAATTTGGGGGCAGGCGACTTTACCATCTTTGAGCCATACCCGACAGGGTTTGAGGGAAGGATCGACACTTTATAGCATCATTCACGGGTTGCAGCAGCAGTGCATTAGAGAATGTCCTAACATGATTAGCGGGGTCTCCCGTGCCATCATAGGCTTTGATAGTGGGCATCTTGAATTTCCTCGAGATATGGGCATTCATTATCTCTTCTTTGAAGGGTGGAGTTGGATCATCAGGATCTCCACGGGGAAGGAGATTGCTTGGATCAGTTCTTGGGACAGCAGCCCTTCTTCTTACCGGACCATCCAGGTCTATGACAGGAGGAGGATTTCTCCTCCTAGGAGGTATCTGGGGTCTGGTGGCCTGGTGAGCCTCCAAATCATGCCTCAGCCTTTGGATTTCAGCCTCATGAGCCCTGATCCTTTCCTGCACTTCTTGGGGATTCGCCCCTGGGGTGCTTTGGGGGCGCTGCCTTCCATCGGCCATTGGCTCTTTTCCAGGACGCCTCCTTCTCGGGGCCACTTCATCATCCGAAGATTCGGAGTCTCTTTCACTGTAAGGACCAGAAAATTCCCGATCCTCAGGGATAGGATCCAAACCTCGTATATAGGGGGCGACTGCCCTCGTGCTTCGCTTCGCCCAGCATATCCGCTTCCTCCAACCTCAGGGTGAAGGGGCATCCCATAAGGGGGGTTAGTAGTAACAATAGTTGAATATTCATACCCGACGGGTCGAGAATTCACAGGTATATGTACTTGTTGAACTTGAGGATTCGTACCTTGAATAGTCGGGGGAGTTGTCCCTTGTAGCTGAGGATGAGTTGCCCCTGTCTGGGCTTCCCCCTGAGTAGATGCATAAGTTGAATGGGGAGGAACCTCCACAGTTGATGAAATCACATGGGTTGTCTCTGATGGTGTTCCTTCCTCTAGAGCTCCAATTGTTCTCCGTGTTCTCGCCATGGTTGTTGTTGCGTTCCCACAGACGGCGCCAAATGTTATGGATAAAAAACTAAGGTTATTATTTGCTGTATTTATTACAAAGATTCGGGAGCTCAAGGCCTTTAATGGCTGCTCTCGTGTTTCGTGGCTCGATCTGCCTTTACGAGATGCCTACGTATCTCTGTGAATTAGAGAATCAAGCCAAAAAATGTAGTTCTGATATGTGGGGTGAGGCCCCTTATATAGATGTTGGGAGTCCTTGAATTGGACTTGGTATAGGATACTTGGTGGGCAAGTCTCATAATTAGAATGGACTTTGGAGTCCTAGATAGTAGAAACTGATTCCTTATCCTTTTAGGTCCCCTTGAGGCTAATCTCTAAGGATTTATATCCTTATCAGGACTCTTCTCAACATCTAATTTTTCCCTTATTAATTAATTACGAAATTAATTAATAATCAGGGCTTTTGGGCCTTTTTTATTCCATCAGGCCTGATCTGGTCCATCAGGCTTAACCTTTCTGGTCTGAGTATCATATATCTTTTTATTGGGCCTAGCAGCCCATAGCTAGTACAATTAATGCAGTATTTAATTATACAATCATAATTTATTTATCCCTATCACATTCCTTAACTCAATGTAAAGCTACTGGAATCATCAAAACAAACAAACGATTCATAAATCAAAAACGCCTAAATCGAACATAAACCCTAAAAAAACGAATCAAAAATCAAATCATTATCACATAAAATTGATGATATAAACAAAAAGTAGGGATCATGAGGATTGTTTTGGTTACTCACATGACCACATTGGATAACAGAATCACGGTGAAATCTGTGATTGAATTCGAGGAACTGTTCTTCACCCCATAAATTTCTTGAATATTTTCTGATTTTTATTAATTATTAACTAATTAATTGATAATAAAATAAGTACTTATATTACTGAAAATAATAAGCCTAAATAAAATGAAGGGGCTAATTACACATCTAATAAAAATATTTGGCCCCAATTTTTATAATTTTTGGGTATTAATTATGAATTTTTACATATCCAATAAATACAAAATAAATGCCAAAAATTCCCAAAAGTTATGAATATTACAAAAATGCAAAGAAAAATGATGTTTGACAATTTCATGATCATATAAAAATTAAAATGTGATTTTTGTGGGGTTTTTAACTCTTGAAGGGGTCCGGAAAAGTCGTTTTTCGCGAACGAGGTAAATTTGTAAAACGTCTAGGGCTTCAGAATTGCAATATGGTATAGGCCATTTTTGAAAAAATAGGGACAATAATTTTATTTGAAATACGGGCTTTTAAAATACTGTTTAAGCTATACAAGTTTTGATATAAAACATATAACTTACAATAAAACACTCGATAAATATCTGAATCACATTCTGATCAAAACAAACAACATATAGCACATAGCAATTAGGGTTTTACGACTCAACACATTTAATTACATAATAATACACATAATTATCTTTATTATAATATAATACAAGCGTAATTTTCTCGGTCGTTACATCCACCAAGCATTTTTTTGTGGACAAAGATCAATGAACCAAAAAGGCTTCTTTCCCGCCTTTTCTCTTCTCCTTCATTCGGCCTTTTCAAGGAAAATGATGATTAGAAATGAAAATTCCAAGCTCTAGTCCACCATAAATCAAGAGGTTAGTCTCTATAGCACCTATATTTCATAACTAAAAGAGCAAGCAATTTGAGGGCTTGAATCCAAGGCTTGATATCCCAAATAAATCAATTTAGTGGAGGGTGAATATTAACCAAGTTAGTTGTGTTTTTTATTTTCTTAGGTTCCGTTGAAGATCCAAACTTCCTAAGCCAATATAAGCATTCCTTGAAGCTTTTAAGTGAATCCCCACTCTCCAAGGAAGGTTAAAGCACTTTAACCCTTAAAAGTCAGTTGGTTTAATATGGTTTTAATCATATTATGATATTTGTGGAGTATGCTAGGAATTGGTATGATTAGTGATATGATTTGGATGAGTTTATGCTTGATTATTGTCATTAGTTAATCATGATTATGCTTAGTGATTAAAGTTATGAATCTAAAATGTTAGCCTTAGAAATTGGTGGATTAGGTTATGTTATGTTATTGGTGAATGAATGGTTGATTGGTTTGGTTGGATTGTTGGTTGATAGCGAGTCGTAAAATTTGGAAATCATGAGTTTGTAACTGTCGTAATGCCCGATTTTCTTTAACTGTTGTGTGCATAATTTTTGGACCTAAAAACCCACTTCCATGAACTCACCATTGCCATGCTTAGATAGTTTATGATTTAAGCTTCGTTTTGATATGTGGTTGACTTTGATCCGATTTATGATTTAGTAGAAATGAGCGTTTTAAGTAACGGCATTTCGCGAACGAACCCCTACCCCTCGAGTAAATTTAAGACCATGTTTAAGGCCCCTAAAAGACTTATTGAAACACAAAACATTTATGTAAAGTGTACTCGAGCGACTAATATAAATCCTTATGCGTAGAAGTGAGCGTTAGGATATGCATGAGTAAAGTTTAGTTTCTCAAGTGATGGAGGATTAATTCTGGATTATGTTGTTGTTCATAGGTTAGTGGACCCACTCTAAGCTTAAGTCTACCCCAGAATTATAATATTTGGGATATATCGTGTAATTATTAATTATTATATATGTTCAGTATTTATTCTGTGAATTATTTGTTATTTGTTAAATGTGTTTGGATGTTTAAAAATAATATTAATTAAGTATTTTAATTTTTATATGTCCAAAATAAAATATAAATAATTGTCATATCTTCCTATTTATTTTTTTGTTGATTTATGATTTTATAGGAAATATATGGATTTTATAAAATCTTTTTACGAGTATTTAAAAACTATTTTATACAATCGGGAACCAACCGACGTCATCCGTTTTTACATTTTTATAACCCGAAATTTTTCTGAGAACTCCTTCCTAACCCAATTGCAATATTCCGAGCATTTTCCATGTTTCGACTTTTTCGATCCGGCGTACGGTTTGTCCTGCGCGGGTCCAGGCGCAACATTTTCGATACATTATTCGTTTCGGTAAATCAATAAAACTCGTATTTTTGATAAACGGGATCTTTTTATTAAACTATCACAATTATCACCTCGTAATACGTGTAACCAGGCGCTGAGACCAAGACCGCAGTACAAATTGTACTGGTTTGGATAATTATCTCGAAAATCGGTACCGTTTGGATCAGTTTTTATAAATAAACGTATCATTTTATATCCGGAATGATCCAACGAGATACTAATTTTCCGTAATTATAAATAGCCTTTACCGAATTTTATTTCGTACCGAAAATCATTTTCAAACAGTAATTCTATAATTTTACAGAGAAAATCTACATATTCATATTAACTTTCAAGAATCAAACAAGCTTTTGGAGGTGTTATTGAATTCAGTTTGAAAATCTTGAGTAACCAAAACAAAGGTCTTGACGAGATCTATCAGAATCTGTGATCCATACACCTACAGAAATCAAGGTTATTTTTCTATAATTTTATTTATTTTTGAATTATTTTAATTAAAAATATGAATTTTTGTTCGGATGATTGTTTGGATGATTTGATGATTGCATGTGTAGAGCTTGTTTTTCTGATGATTTTCATATGTCATATGACTGATTTGGAGTTCAATAACATGTTCAAAATTGAGTTTGATTTTCGAATTTTGAAATTAGGGTTTATAACCCGTATGAATGTTCTTAATTGAAATTTAGGGCTTTTTGATCTAGGGGTTATTAGCTGTTGAATTATAGTGGGTTGTGTTCCTTATGAAATTTGCAATCGATTGGTATATAGTTCATTAACAGAGGATTCGTGAATCGAAGGGAGTTGTATTTTGAAACTTTCGTCGAGTTCGCCGGAAACCGGCGAACTTCTAGGCCACTTTCTGGCCTATTCAAGGGTTATCTGTGTGATTGAATGGTATGGTTAGATTCCTGGTGAATTGTAGATTAAATCTGGAGCTTGTGGAGGTGTGAGGATTTCGGGAACGTCGTCTCCGGCGAGACAGGACGTTTTCCGGCGATGGGGGTGCAAAATTGCACTTTAGCCCCTGTTGTTTTGAAAACGATGAAGTTCAGTCCCTGAACTTTCCAGAACTTGCAAATTTAGGATTCCTGTTTTAAAAATGTTTAAAAACCATATTTTCTATTTATTTTAATTATAAAAATTCGTTTTTAATTTCTGAAAATTCCAAAAATTATTATTTTAATTCCAAAAATTATTTTTAATTCAAAAATAAATCTGAATTAATTAGTTAATTAATTTCAGATTTAATTGATTAATTGATCAATGAATTCGAAAATTAATTGATCAATTGATTTAATTAATTATTAATTGATTTTAATTAATTATTTAATTAGATTTAATTATTTAAAAATGATTTAAAAATTCCGAAAAATAGTTTCGAGCTTTAAAATATTATTCTAAATTGTTTTCAAGGTTCTGTAATTATTATAAAATTGTTTTGAAGCCAGATTTGTCCAACCGAACCTTATTTATTACTCTGAAATTGATCCAATGATCCGTTTTAATTCCAAAAAATGTTTTGAAAATCATTTTAAATACCCGAAAGCCTGTTTATGACCCGAGACTCCTTTATAAATGATATGTCATTGATTATTTGACGTGTTATGTGTTATATGTGACTTTTTGTTTGACTGTCGATCTATATGTTCGATGTTTACTTGTTTATAGCGTAACTTTCAATCCGTTAATCGGATTTGGGTGAAACGAAGGGTAGATAGAAGTGTATGTAGAATAGAATTTTATGAGTTGAATATTGATAGATGCTTATGATATGTGAGCAGAAGAGGCAATGCGTAGGAAAGAGAAACAGATAGTCAAGGAGTAAGACGGTTGTGATTGGAAGTTAGTACAATATAGCAAGCTAGTACCAGGCAAGTGTTCTGAACTTTCTCGAGATATATTATAGTTGATCGATAATCATGTTCTATATTGCAAGTGCTTTGAAGCACTGAATCCTAAACCCTGATTCAAGTTATTGATCTTGAGCCGTAAACCTTATTCTTTCTAAACCATTGATTGTTGTACACCCAAATACGAACCACAAATATACAATACTACTCCACAAATACATATAAACTAAATACCAAACATTAAACCGAATTACTTACATATTCAAACCATTGTACCTTATGGTTTGAAATACCAAATCCTTGAAACCTTGAAACATTGATTCTTTTGTTATTGTAGAACTTTATCTATCACTGAAGCATGGTAAAACAATTTTACATATATAAAATCCATATAATATGCATACAGATCATAAATAAAATCGAGGAATTGATTTCTAACCTTTCAAAGTGATCCAAGAACAAAGTGCGGAGATCCTTAGCAGCTGCTACTCAAGTGTGAAGCACTCCACCGGTATCCACCAAGAAAATGATGTAATGAAGGAGGAGGAGGTGGAGAGAATTAGGGTTTGTAAATCTTTGGGTTGAGGTAAAAGAGGGTTTATAATAGTATATTTATAGGCAAAATTTTCAGCTGAAATTTTTTCCATAAAATATTATTATTATTAACCCTTTATTATTCTCACTAATAATTAAAACACCTTTTAATTATTAATCCTTTTTCTAAACACTTTAGAAATAATTCTCTCACTTGATTTAATTTCCAAAAATTAAATTCTTAATTAATAATATTAAGAACTTTTCTTAATTAATTTATAATCAATTAAATCTCATTTAATCAATTATTAAATTTGCCAATTAATTATTTATTTCATAAATAAATAATTATCAGCCATTATTAATTAACTTCTCCACCATTAAATCATTCTCTTTTATGGTGTGACCCTATAGGTTCAATATTAAGCCGGTAGTAGAAATAAATAATAATAAAACTATTTTATCATTATTTATATAAATTCTCTAATTCATTAAATATGATTAATTAATTAATCATATTTATTCTACATCGTGAGGGATACTTCTCAGCATATCGCGACTATCCGGATAATACGAATTCACTGTTTAGGATACTAAAAACCTATTCAGTGAGTAGTTACCGTACAATCAATTCCTTCTACCCTGCAATGTCATGATTAAATACAAGGCATGGAACTTGTGTCAAGCCTATCTTATTTAATCACTTGCTTTCCCATTCACTATACTTAGTTCTATTTAATGTAAATTAGAAACTCCTTTCTAATTTCATTCACTCTGGCCAGAGATTCCTGAACTAGCATAAGTGGATCAGCATTGAACATTCTCTTCCTTCACTGGAAGGGGTAGATCCTCTATTGATCATACACTATCTTCGTATACAAATTCCTATACCCAGTAGAGCCCTTATAATTGTCCCTAGAGACTAAGAACTAAACCAAAGCATAGTTCAGTGTATACAAGATGACTATGATGACCTCAAGTCTAAGGATACTTGTACAACTATCACTATGTAAACAACTGCTAACACGTGAGTGAACTCCATCAGTTGTTCAGCTGTGTGAGTCATGTTCAGTGAACTTATTCTATAATAAGCACCTACATACTAGCTATAGTGTCACCACACAAATATCTATGAGAACAGACATCCTTCATAATAAAGCAAGCATAGTATGTACCGATCTTTGCGGATTATTAATTACCAGTTAGTAATCCTACGACCAGGAACTATTTGAGTTTAGAGTTATCATCTTTTAGGTCTCATTATTATGATCTCATCACAATCCATAAAGAGCTTTACTCTAAACTGTGGTACATCTTATTTAAACACTTATAATAGATAGAGCCCGCAATAAAAACAAAACAAGTCTTTTATTAATATTAATGAAATTAAAATAGATTACATAAAAGTTATTCCTAAATTTTTCATACATGATTGGACTTAGGACATATCTCTTTCAATCTCCCACTTTTACTAAAGCCAATCACTCTGGTATCTAATACCCATCTTGTCTTTAGGACGATCAAAGTGACTTTGAGAAAGTGGCTTTGTGAGTGGGTTTGGTATGTTGTTATGTATGTCAACTCTCTCTATGTTGAGATCTCCTCTTTCAACAATCTCCCTAATCAGATTAAAGCGCCGCAGGACATGTTTGGAATTTTTATGAGACCTAGGTTCCTTGGCTTGTGCTATCGCTGCGTTGTTATCACAATACAACACAATAGGCTCTTCAACGCTAGGAACAACTCCCAACTCAAAAACAAATTTCCTCATCCAAACGGCTTCTTTTGCAGCCTCACTTGCAGCTATATATTCTACTTCCGCTGTGGAGTCAGCCGTTGTAGACTGTTTGGAACTCTTCCAACTAATCGCACCACCATTCAGAATAAACACGTACCCTGACATGGATTTTCTATCACTTTCTAATTGAAAACTAGAGTCAGTATAACCCTCTATTTTCAACTCAGATTCACCACCAAAAACAAGAAAAATGTCCTGAGTCCTTCACAAGTACTTAAGGATGTTTTTTACTACTTTCCAGTATTCTTCACCTGGATTGGACTGATATCTGCTCGTCACACTAATTGAATAAGCAACATCAGGCCTTGTACACAACATCGCGTACATGATAGATCCTATTGCTGAAGCATAAGGAATCTTACTCATACGCTCTCTTTCCTTAGGTGTCTTAGGAGACATTTTTTTGGAAAGGGACATTCCATGGCTCATCGGTATAAGACCTCTTTTGGAGTTTTCCATGCTAAACCTTTTAAGCACTTTCTGGATGTATGTACCCTGGGTAAGACCTATTATTCTTTTAGATCTATCTCTATAGATCTTCATACCGAGAATGTAGGATGCTTGTCCCAAGTCCTTCATGATGAAGTTCTTTGATAGCCATACTTTGACTGATTGCAGCATCGGTATATCATTTCCTATAAGAAGTATGTCATCAACATACAATACAAGAAATATTACCGCGCTCCCACTAACCTTCTTGTAGACACATGGTTCATCTATGTTTTTGATAAAACCAAACTCTTTATTTGTCTCATCAAAACGGATGTTCCATCTACGAGAAGCTTGCCTTAAACCATATATGGTTTGCAGCAGCTTACACACTAGGTGTTCATTTCTCTTAGAAAGAAAACCCTCTGGCTGTGTCATATACACTTCCTCCTCAAGTTCCCCATTGAGGAAGGCCGTTTTCACGTCCATTTTCCAGATCTCATAGTCGTAGTAAGCAGCAATCGCAAGCAAAATCTGAATTAATTTTAACAGGGCTACAGGCGAAAAGTTTCATCAAAGTCAATCCCTTGCCTTTGTTTGAATCCTTTTGCCACGAGCCTGGCCTTATAGGTCTCCACCTGGCCATCTGCTCCAATCTTTCTTTTGTATACCCACTTGCACCCAATAGGCTTAACACCTTCAGGCGCCTCAACCAGAGTCCATACTTGGTTGGTATACATAGATTCCATTTCGGATTTCATGGCACTATGCCATTTCTCTGAGTCAATACTACTCATAGCCTCATTATAGGTCACAGGGTCGTCATCATCAATGATTGACAACTCATTGCCATTCTCAATGACAAGGCCATAATACCTCTCAGGTTGGCGATACACTCTCCCTGTTCTACGAATGGGTTGTTCCACAGAAGGTTGTTCAGTCTGAACAGGTGTTTCCACTTGATCCGTAGTAGTTTGTGCTTCTTGAACTTCATCAAGTTCAATTTTGCTCCAACTGTTTCCTTCAAGGATAAACTCCTTTTCCAAGAAGGTAGCATGTCTGGAGACAAACACCCGATGATCGGTGTAAAAGTAATACCCCAAAGTCTCTTTAGGATATCCCACAAAATTACATTTTACGGATCGAGATTCCAGCTTATCTGGGTCAACTTTCTTGACATAAGATGGACATCCCCAAATCTTAACGTGTTTAAGACTCGGTTTCCTTTCTTTCCATATCTCATATGGAGTTTGAGGAACAGATTTGGAAGGCACCTTATTCAGTAAATATGCTGAGGTTTTCAATGCATAACCCCATAGGAATACTGGAAGATTCGCATATCATTGACCGAACCATGTCTAACAAAGTTCTATTTCTCCTTTCAGATACCCCATTTAACTGTGGATTATATGGAGGACTCCACTGGGAGACTATACCATTTTCTTTGAGATAATCTAGAAACTCTCCATTCAAGTATTCACCACCTCGATCTGATCGAAGAGTTATAATACTGTGTTTGGTTTGTTTCTCCACTTCATATTTATATTCTTTGAACTTTTCAAAGGCTTCAGACTTGTGTTTCATCAAATACACATATCCGAATCTAGATCTATCATCTATGAAAGTAATGAAGTATGAAAATCCACCTATGGCTTGCATAGACATTGGTCCACATACATCTGTGTGTACCAATCCTAGCAAATTTGCAGCCCTCTCTCCATGTCCACTAAATGGAGATTTGGTCATTTTACCCAATAGACAAAACTCACATGTAGGATATGATTCAAAATCAAAGGGGTCAAGTAACCCTTCCTTATGCAATGTCCGAAGTCTATTTTCACTAATATGACCTAGCCTACAGTGCCATAAATAGGTCAGATTTTCATCATCTCGTTTTCTTTTATTAGTTTGTTCAATCTGAAGTAAATCATGCTCTACGTCACATACATACAGACCATTATTTAAAATTCCACGTCCATAAAGAACATTATCTCTAAGAATGGAACATTCATTATTCTTAATAATAAATGAAAAACCATCCAAATCCAATATAGGAATAGAAACAATATTCCTCACAATAGAGGGAACGTAATAACAATTATTCAAAATAATAGTCTTTCCCGTAGGTATATGTAAACTAAATGATCCTACAGATATGGCCGCAACCCTTTCTACATTGCCCATACGTAGAATCACCACATCTTTTTCAAGAGTCCTACTTCCCCTTAGTCCTTGCAACGAATTGCAAATATGAGAACCACAGGCGGTATCTAATACCCAAGTAGAAATTTGACCTAGTGATATATTAACTTCGATCATGAACATGCCTCAATTAGAAGCGGTAGTCTCACTACCCTTCTTCTTCTTCAATTCTGCAAGGTAAACCTTGCAGTTCCTCTTCCAGTGCCCCAACTTGTTACAGTAAAAACAAACAGCTAAATTGAAAGTAATATGTCCTAAGTCCAATCATGTATAAGGATTTAGGAATAACTTTTATGTAATCTGTTTTGATTTCATTGATACTAATAAAGACTTGTTTTGTTTTTATTACGGGCTTTATCTATTTAAGTGTTTAAATAAGATATACCATAGTTTAGAGTAAAGCCTTTTATGGATTATGATGAGATCATAATAGTGAGACCTAAAAAGATGATAACTCTAAACTTAAATAGTTCCTGGTCATAGGATTACTAACTGGTAATTAATAATCCGCAAAGATCGGTACATACTATGCTTGCTTCATTATGAAGGATGTCTGTTCTCATAGACATTTGTGTGGTGACACTATAGCTAGTATGTAGGTGCTTATTATAGAATAAGTTCACTGAACATGACTCGCCTAGCTGAACAACTGATGGAGTTCACTCACGTGTCAGCAGTTGTTCACTTAGTGATAGTTGTACAAGTATCCTTAGACTTGAGGTCATCATAGTCATCTTGTGTACACTGAACTATGCTTTGGTTTAGTTCTTAGTCTCCAGGGACAATTATTAGGGCTCTTCTGGGTATAGGAATTTGTACACGAAGATAGTGTATGATCAATAAAGGATCTACCCCTTCCAGTGAAGGAAGCGAATGTTCAAGGCTGATCCACTTATGCTAGTTCAGGAATCTCTGGCCAAAGTAAATGAAATTAGAAAGGAGTTTCTAATTTGCATAGAACTACGCATAGTAAATGGTAAGCAAGTGATTGAATTAGATAGGCTTGACACGAGATCTATGCCTTGTATTTAATCGGGACATTGTAGGGTAGAAGGAGTTTATTGTACGGTAACTATTCACTGACAGGTTCTTGGTATTCTAAGCAGTGAATTCATATTATCCGGATAGTCGCGATATGTTGAGAAGCATCACTCACGATGTAGAATAAATGTGATTAATTAATTAATCATATTTAATAAATTAGAGAATTTATATAAATAATGATAAAATAGTTTTATTATTATTTATTTCTACTACCGGCTTAATATTGAACCTACAGGGTCACACCATAAAAAGAGAATGATTTAATGGTGGAGGAATTAATTAATAATGGCTAATAATTATTTATTTATGAAATTAATAATTAATTGGAAAATTTAATAATTAATTAAATGAGATTTAATTGATTATAAATTAATTAAGAAAAGTTCTTAATATTATTAATTAAAGGATTTAATTTTTGGAAATTAAATCAAGAGATAGAATTATTTCTAAAGTGTTTAGAAAAAGGATTAATGATTAAAATGTGTTTTAATTATTAATGAGAATAATAAATGGGATAATAATAATAATATTTATGAGAAAATTTCAGCTGAAAATTTTGCCTATAAATACACTATTATAGACCCTAATATTATTCTAACCCACATCAAACCCGAAAACCCAAAAAGTTTGGAAAATCCAATTCTCTCCACCTCCTTCCTCCTCCTTAACATCGTTTTCTTGGTGGATACCGGTGGAGTGCTTCACACTTGAGGAGCAACTGCTAAGGATCTCTGATCGTTGTCTCCGAATTATTTTAAAAGGTTAGATTCGATCCCTCGAATTTTTATTCACGATTTATATGCTTTTATTTGGATTTTGTATGTGGAAAAGTGTTTTGTCATGCCCCCGCTGTGTTTAAAATCCAACAATGGAATCAGAGCATAGGTTGTATGCATATAGATCTGTGGTACAAATTTCAGAATTTTATATGCTTGTATGAATTAATTATGATTTTTACAAGTTATATCATGGTTTAATTTTGTCTGATGAGAAATCGTTTCTTAGAATAATTTTGAATGTTGATCTGGGTTCTACAAGTGTTGTAGATCCTATGGGTATTTTTTTCATAATTTTATGATGTATAGATTTTTTATTATGAATTTTTGAAGTTCTTGTAATTAAAATTTGTAATTAAATAAATCATATATATATATATATAAATTGTTAGTTTGTATGTATATATATGTGCTGTTGCTGTAATGTGATGCACGGAAGGAAAGGGTACGGCTGTCAGGTATGTCAGGCGCGGAGTTCGAGACAGAAAAGCAGGCGGCGGCTGCTGAAAACAAAAAAAATAAAAATAAATATAGGGGTGTAACACATTCCGGGAATGCGTTACACCCTTGTAACGCAGCACCGGAATGCGTTACAGGGCTTATAACGCGTTCCTGTAATGCGTTACAGCCCGTCTGTTGATTTTAAAATTGATTTTCTGGGAGTTTCGTAACTCCGTTTTAGGCGTGCAATATACCGTTGGATTCGTTTTTCCGAGATGGATCTAATGGAGTGATCAATTTTAGTTTATATAAAAGTTTTGAACTGTTTATATATCCATGAAGTGTTTTAAAGCTGTTTTGACTGTTTTTTAATTCCTTTTAAATGCTTCATGTGATACATAGAGATGTATAATGCTTAGACTAATATGCTAGATGATGTAAAATGCGTACCTTGATGTTTATTCATGTTTATATATGTGATATATGCTTAGTTTATCATGCGATGATAGATTTAGGTGAACTTAAATGAACATAAGGCGTTTGTTAGATAAACTAGTATAGTGAAATTGTTTCATAACCTTAAGAATAATATTATGAATACAGTCATGAGATTCTTGTGTTTGTGAAACACGTAATTGAATATGAATTTTCGATATGAGAGAAAGGATGATTCTGTCAACAACAGATTTATATTTGTAAGAAAGGGTTATTAAGTGACGCCTCTTGACAATGATCCACCCGATCTGGGAATCATCTGATTATTGATTGTTGATTTGAAATATTTAATTTAAAAGGAAGAATCTCTTTATAATATGATTATGATTGTAACATAATATAATCCCTCTAAAATTAAATAATATCAAGTAGTAATTGGCCAATGACACAACGGGCTTGTGTCGGTCATAGCCTTCCAACATGATAGAAAAGTAGTTCTTATTTTTGAATCATTGTCGGTTCGTGCTACAGCCGAGGGCTTTGATTTCTAAATAAGAAATACTTGTCTATTACATAGAGATATGTACATTGAATAAGAATCTAAAGGTCGGTGCGTGCTACAGCCGTGGGCCTTTGAGGACTGATTCAACTGTACGGAATGTTGGGTTAGACTTGACTTAGAATATTGAGTTTGTCGTGCTACAGCCGAGACTCAATTATTCAAGAGGCTAAAGTTTGATTAGGGAATAACATGAGATGTAATTGACAAGAGTTGTCTGCCTATTGAACATTGCATGGCGGTTCGTGCTACAGCCGGGGTTGTGTAATGGAATGTAGGATCCCTATTCCCACTAGCATTATGAATGCTTAATTTTTCATGTAGGGGGTTGAATAAATTAGGAAAACTAGTGGGAGCCACTTATGAATAAAGACCCGATTCATATAGTGTTTTGAAATGAAATCGAATATTTACTAAGTGTTGTTATGTGTTTATCATTTACAGATTTACTTTGTACATTATGTCTTCTGCACTATCACTTAGGAGCATACTGGATGCTCACAAATTGACTGGTCCTAATTATGCTGACTGGCTTCGAAACTTGAGAATTGTTCTCAGGATTGAGAAGCTGGAATACGTGATTGACTCACCTAAGCCTACTGAACCTGCTAGTGATGCACATAATGATGAACATATTATGTATCGTAAGTGGTTAGATGATGCAAATGTTGCTCAATGCATCATGCTAGCTTCCATGAACATTGAGCTACAGAAGCAACATGAGCATATGGATGCTCACATTATCCTCATGCATCTATAAGAGTTGTATGATGTGGCGGGGAGGACAGCTCGATATGAGATATCGAAGGAGCTGTTCGGGTGTAGGATGTCTGAGGGATCATCTGTGAATGACCATTTACTTAAGATGATCAATTTGATTGAACGTCTTGGACAACTTGGTTTTGCCATGGATGGGGAGCTGGGCCAAGACTTGGTCTTGCAATCGCTTCCGAGTTCGTTCTCGCAGTTTGTTGTAAACTTTCACATGAATAAGTTGGATGTCAGCCTGCCTGAACTCCACAACATGTTGAAGACTGCGGAATCGAATTTTCCCTAAGAAGAGTTCTGTTCTTCTAATTGGTGAAGGTTCCAATCCTAAGAAAAGGAAGAGGAACTCTTCCAAGAAAAAGAAAGTAGGTGAGAAAATGCCGGTTCCACCAAAAGCTGAAGACCCCAAGAACAAAGTTGTTTGCTTTCACTGTAACAAAATGGGGCACTGGAAGAGGAACTGCAAGGTTTACCTTGCAGAATTGAAGAAGAAGGGTAGTGAGACTACCGCTTCTGATTCAGGTATGTTCATAATAGAAATGAATATGTCATTAAATCAAATTTCTACTTGGGTATTAGATACCGCCTGTGGTTCTCAAATCTGTAATTTGTTGCAGGGACCAAGGAGAAGTAGGACTCTTGAGGAAGAGGAGGTGATTCTACTGATGGAAATGGAGCAAGAGTTGCTGCTGAAGATGTAGAATCATTTCATTTACATAGGCCTACGGGCAAGACTATTGTTTGAAATAATTGTTATTTTGTTCCCTCGATTGTGAGGAATATTATTCCCATGTTAGACTTGGCTGGATTTTCATTTATTATTGAGAATAATGAATGTTCTATTCTTAGAGATAATATTCTTTATGGACGTGGTGCTTTAAATAATGGTCTGTATGTATGTGACATAATTTATTTCAGATTGAACAAACTAATAAAAGAAAAGGGATGATGAAAATCTCACTTTATAGTGGCATTGCGGTCTCTATTTAGTAGACATGGAGAGAGGGCTGCAAATTTGCTAGGAATGGTACACACAGATGTATGTAGACCAATGTCTACGCAAGCCATGGGTGGATTTTCATACTTCATAACTTTCATATATGATAGATCTGGATTCGGATATGTGTTTGATGAAACACAAGTCTTAGGCCTTTGAAAAGTTCAAAGAATATAAGTATGAAGTGGAGAAACAACCAAACATAGTATTATAATTCTTCGATTAGATCGAGGTGGTGAATACTTTAATGGAGTGTTTCAAGATTATCTCAAAGTAAATGGTATAGTCTCCCAGTGGACTCCTCCAGATTAGTATCTGAAAGGAGAAATCGAACTTTGTTAGACATAGTTCGGTCCATGATGAGCTATGCAAATCTTCCAGTATTCCTATAGGGTTATGCATTGAAAACCTCAGCATATTTACTGAATAAGGTGCTTTCCAAATCTGTTCCTCAAAGTTCGTATGAGATATGGAAAGAAAGGAAACCGAGTCTTAAAGACGTTAAGATTTGGGGATGTCCAGCTTATGTCAAGTAAGTTGACCCAAATAAGCTGGAATATCGATCCGTAAAATGTAGTTTTTGTGGGATATCCTAAAGAGACTTTAGGGTATTACTTTTACACCGATCATCGGGTGTTTGTATCCAAACATGCTACCTTCTTGGAAAAGGAGTTTATCCTTGAAGGAAACAGTGGGAGCAAAATTGAACTTGATGAAGTTCAAGAAGCACAAACTACTACGGATCAAGTGGAAACACCTGTTCTGACTGAACAACCTTTTGTGGAACAGCCCATTCATAGATCAGGGAGAGTGTCTCCCCAACCTGAGAGGTATTATGGCCTTGTCATTGAGAATGACAATGAGTTGTCGATCATTGATGATGACGACCCTGTGACCTATAATGAGGCTATGAGTAGTGTTGACTCAGAGAAATGGCATAGTGCCATGAAATCCGGAAAGAAATCTATGTATATGGGATATAAAAGAATGATTAGAGCAGATGGCCAGGTGGAGACCTTTAAGGCCATACTTGTAGCAAAAGAATTCAAACAAAGGCAATGGATTGACTTTGATGAAACCTTTTACCTGTAGCCCTATTAAAATCAGTTCAGATTTTGCTTGCGAATGCTGCTTACTACGACTATGAGATCTGGCAATTAGCCAGATGGTTTTCTTTCCAAGAGAAATGAAAACCTAGTGTGCAAGCTGTTGCGAACCATATGTGGTTTAAAGCAGGCTTCTCGAAAGATGGAACATTCGTTTTGATGAGAAAATCAAAGAGTTTGATTTTATCAAAAACGAAGATGAACCATGCGTCTACAAAAGGGTTAGTGGGAGCGCGGTAACATTTCTTGTATTGTATTGAATTAGAGTTGACAAACATAACAACATAGCAGACCCACTCACAAAGCTACTTTTTGAAAGTCACTTTGATCATCATAAAGATGAGATGGGTATTAGATACCAGAGTGATTGGCTTTAGTACAAGTGGGAGATTGAAAGGAATATGTCCTAAGTCCAATCATGTATAAGGATTTAGGAATAACTTTTATGTAATCTGTTTTGATTTCATTGATATTAATAAAGACTTGTTTTGTTTTTATTACGGGCTTTATCTATTTAAGTGTTTAAATAAGATATACCATAGTTTAGAGTAAAGCTTTTTGCAGGAATTTCCTATAAAAAGAGTGTTTTGGGATTATGATAAGATCATAATAGTGAGACCTAAAAAGATGATAACTCTAAACTTAAATAGTTCCTGGTCATAGGATTACTAACTGGTAATTAATAATCCGCAAAGATCGGTACATACTATGCTTGCTTCATTATGAAGGATGTCTGTTCTCATAGACATTTGTGTGGTGACACTATAGCTAGTATGTAGGTGCTTATTATAGAATAAGTTCACTGAACATGACTCGCCTAGCTGAACAACTGATGGAGTTCACTCACGTGTTAGCAGTTGTTCGCTTAGTGATAGTTGTACAAGTATCCTTAGACTCGAGGTCATCATAGTCATCTTGTGTACACTGAACTATGCTTTGGTTTAGTTCTTAGTCTCCAGGGACAATTATTAGGGCTCTTCTGGGTATAGGAATTTGTACACGAAGATAGTGTATGATCAATAAAGGATCTACCCCTTCCAGTGAAGGAAGCGAATGTTCAAGGCTGATCCACTTATGCTAGTTCAGGAATCTCTGGCCAGAGTAAATGAAATTAGAAAGGAGTTTCTAATTTGCATAGAACTACGCATAGTAAATGGTAAGCAAGTGATTGAATTAGATAGGCTTGACACGAGATCCATTCCTTGAATTTAATCGAGACATTGTAGGGTACAAGGAGTTTATTGTACGGTAACTATTCACTGACAGGTTCTTGGTATTCTAAGCAGTGAATTCATATTATCCAAATAGTCGCGATATGTTGAGAAGCATCACTCACGATGTAGAATAAATGTGATTAATTAATTAATCATATTTAATAAATTAGGAAATTTATATAAATAATGATAAAATAGTTTTATTATTGTTTATTTCTACTATCGGCTTAATATTGAACCTACAGGGTCACACCATAAAAAGAGAATGATTTAATGGTGGAGGAATTAATTAATAACGGCTAATAATTATTTATTTATGAAATAAAGAATTAATTGGCAAATTTAATAATTGATTAAATGAGATTTAATTGATTATAAATTAATTAAGAAAAGTTCTTAATATTATTAATTAAAGGATTTAATTTTTGGAAATTAAATCAAGAGAGAGAATTATTTTTAAAGTGTTTAGAAAAAGGATTAATGATTAAAAGGTGTTTTAATTATTAATGAGAATAATAAATGGGATAATAATAATAATATTTATGGGAAAATTTCAGCTGAAAATTTTGCCTATAAATACACTATTATAGACCCTAATTTTATTCTAACCCACATCAAACCCGAAAACCCAAAAAGTTTGGAAAACCCAATTCTCTCCACCTCCTTCCTCCTCCTTAACATCGTTTTCTTGGTGGATACCGATGGAGTGCTTCACACTTGAGGAGCAACTGCTAAGGATTTCTGATCGTTGTCTCCGAATTATTTTAAAAGGTTAGATTCGATCCCTCGAATTTTTATTCACGATTTATATGTTTTTATTTGGATTTTGTATGTGGAAAAGTGTTTTGCCATGCCCCCGCTGCGTTTAAAATCCAACATAAATTAGGACCAGTCAACTTGTGAGCATCTAGTATGCTCCGGAGTGATAGAGCAGAAGACATGACGAATATAGTAAATCTGTAAATGATAAACACATAACAACACTTAGCAAATATTCAATTTCATTTCAAAACACTATATGAATCGGGTCTTTATTCATAAGTGTCTCCCACTAGTTTATCTAATTTATTCAACCCCCTAAGTGAAAATTAAGCATTCATAATGCTAATGGGAATAGGGATCCTAAATTCCATCACACAACCTCGGCTGTAGCACGAAACGTCATGTGATGTTCAATAGGAAGACAACTTTTGTCAATTAAATCTTATGTTATTCCCTAATATAACTTTAGCCTCTTGAATAATTGAGTCACTGCTGTGGCACGACAAACTCAATATTCTAAGTCAAGTCTAACCCAACATTTCGTACAATTGAATCAGTCTTCAACGGCCCACGACTGTAGCACGTAACGACCTTTAGATTCTAATTCAATGTACACATCTCTATGTAATACACAAGTATTTCTTATTTCGAAATCAAAGCCTTCGGCTGTAGCACGAAACGACAATGATTTAAAAATAAGAACCACTTTCTACCATGTTGGAGGGCTATGACCGACACAAGCCCGTTGTGTCATTGGCCAATTACTACTTGATATTATTTAATTTTAGAGGGATTATATTACGTTACAATCATAATCATATTATAAAAAAATTCTTTATTTTAAATTAAATATTTCAAATCAATAATCGATAATCAGATGATTCCCAGATCGGGTGGAGCATTGTCAAGAGGCGTCACTTAATAA
The DNA here is from genome assembly GCF_009905375.1 of Apium graveolens. Lineage (NCBI taxonomy): Eukaryota > Viridiplantae > Streptophyta > Magnoliopsida > Apiales > Apiaceae > Apium > Apium graveolens. Next base: position 156,076,317 of record NC_133652.1, read on the forward strand.
CCCTTTCTTACAGATAGAAATCTGTTGTTGACAGAATCATCCTTTCTCTCAATATTGAAAATTCATATTCAATTATGTGTTTCATAAACACAAGAATCTCATGATTGTATTCATAATATTATTGTTAAGGCAAGAAACGATTCCTATTCTAGATTTTCTAGAGCACACCTTATATTGATTTAAGTTCACCTAAATCTATCATCGCATGGTAAACATAGGCATATATCTCATATATAAAAATAAATAACAAGTAAGCATGCAATCAATTATCATGTCACACATTGATATAATGATGTACTAATTTATTATAGCATTTAAAAGCAATTAAAACAATTAAAACATGCTTTAAAACACTTTTGGGAATATAAACAGTTCAAAACTACTATATAAAAAATATTTGACAACTCCATTAGATCCGTCACGGAAAAACGAATCCAACGATATATTGTACGCCCAAAACGGAGTTAGGAAACTCCCAGAAATCAAATTTAAAAATAACAGATAGGCTATAACGCATTACAGGAACGTGTTACAAGCCCTGTAACGCATTCCGGTAATGCGTTACAACTCTTTTAACCCATTAAAAGGTGTAACGCATTCCGTGAATGCGCCACAGGGTGTAACGCATTCCCAAAATGCGCGACACCCCTATTCCCGCGTGCAGCTTCTGCGCCTGTCAGCTTCTGCAGTTTTTTTTTATTTAACACAGCCGCGGCCGCTTTCTCTTGAATGACGTGCCACCATCAAACTCAACAGTAGAACATACAGACTTTAGATTCCCATTCAGCATACAACATATATATATAACAGATTACATATATATATATACATATTTAATTACGAATTTTAATAAAAACAACTTCAAAAAATCATAATAATTAATCCACACATCAGAAAATTATGAAAAAAATACCCAGACGATCTACAACACTTGTAGAACCCAGATCTACAGTTAAAATAATTCTGAGAAATGATTTCTAATCAGTCATAATTAATCCATGATATAATTTGTAAAAATCATAATTAATTCATACAAGAACATAAAATTTTGAAATTTTTACCACAGATCTATATGCATACAACCTGGCTCTGATACCATTATAGGATTTTATCTATCACGGAAGCATGGTAAAACAATTTTACATATATAAAATCCATATAATATGCATACAGATCGTAAATAAAATCGAGGGATCGATTTCAAACCTTTAAAAGCGATCCAAGAACAACGAGCGGAGATTCTTAGCAGCTGCTCCTGAAGTGTGAAGCACTCCACCGGTATCCACCAAGAAAACAATGTAATGAAGGAGGAGGAGGTGGAGAGAATTAGGGTTTGTAAATCTTTGGGTTGAGGCAAAAATAGGGTTTATAATAATATATTTATAGGCAAAATTTTCAGCTGAAAATTTTTCCATAAAATATTATTATTATTAACCCTTTATTATTCTCACTAATAATTAAAACACCTTTTAATTATTAATCCTTTTTCTAAATACTTTAGAAATAATTCTCTCACTTGATTTAATTTCCAAAAATTAATTTCTCTATTAATAATATTAAAAACTTTTTCTTAATTAATTTATAATCAATTAAATCTCATTTAATCAATTATTAAATTTTCCAATTAATTATTTATTTCATAAATAAATAATTATCAGCCATTATTAATTAATTTCTCCACATTAAATCATTCTCTTTTATGGTGTGACCCTGTAGGTTCAATATTAAGCCGCTAGTAGAAATAAATAATAATAAAACTATTTTATCATTATTTATATAAATTCTCTAATTCATTAAATATGATTAATTAATTAATCATATTTATTCTACATCGTGAGGGATACTTCTCAGCATATCGCGACTATCCGGATAATACAAATTCACTACTTAGAATACCAAGAACCTATTCAGTGAGTAGTTACCGTACAATCAATTCCTTCTACCCTGCAATGTCACGATTAAATGCAAGGCATGGAACTTGTGTCAAGCCTATCTTATTTAATTACTTGCTTTCCCATTCACTATGCCTAGTTCTATTTAATGTAAATTAGAAACTCCTTTCTAATTTCATTCACTCTGGCCAGAGATTCCTGAACTAGCATAAGTGGATCAGCATTGAATATTCTCTTCCTTCACTGGAAGGGGTAGATCCTTTATTGATCATACACTATCTTCGTGTACAAATTCCTATACCCAGTAGAGCCCTTATAATTGTCCCTGGAGACTAAGAACTAAACCAAAGCATAGTTCAATGTACACAAGATGACTATGATGACCTCAACTCTAAGGATACTTGTACAACTATCACTATATGAACAACTGCTGACACGTGAGTGAACTCCATCAGTTGTTCAGCTGTGTGAGTCATGTTCAGTGAACTTATTCTATAATAAGCACCTACATACTAGCTATAGTGTCACCACAAAAATGTCTATGAGAACATACATCCTTCATAGTGAAGCAATCATGGTATGTACCGATCTTTGCGGATTATTAATAACCAGTTAGTAATCCTACGACCAGGAACTATTTGAGTTTAGAGTTATCATCTTTTAGGTCTCATTATTATGATCTCATCATAATCCATAAAAAGCTTTACTCTAATCTATGGTACATCTTATTTAAACACTTAAAATAGATAGAGCCCGCAATAAAAACAAAATAAGTCTTTTATTAATATCAATGAAATCAAAACAGATTACATAAAAGTTATTCATAAATCCTCATACATGATATCTCTTTCAGTTATCCAATTCTTTCATTACCTAATGGCCAAGCTTTGAAAATGCCATATTGATCCTTGTGAAGATTGAAACCATGTCATTATCGAACATCCAATGTTATTTATGATTCGGTTTATTGCTTTACATTGTTTATTCTGTTATTATGTTAGAATTGAATTGTTTTTATAAAATTGTGGACCAGATTCATGCAGACCATATTTGTAAGTCATATGTCATAGCCTATTTGTATATTCGAGGATTCAACTCAACTCAAATAAGAATGTAATAAGTAAATAGTGGATCTACCGTCAGAGAGATCTCGCAAAGTAATATCTATCAAAGGATTCAGAAATAAGGTTCATCTACAGACTTGAGGAGTTAATTCACTGGAAGAAGTTCAAGAAGTTGATCATGCCTCAGTGATATAAATCAAGATCGTGGATTTAATCAAGTGACAGAGATCTCGTCAGAGTATCATTAATTACAAGGATTTAATCTGAAGAAAATCAAAGTGTCAAAGTCAAGACATGAAGAAACATCACGGAAGTTAGTCACTCATGAACCAGACAGTACATCGAGTGTCAACATTGAAGTGGTGGAATTGATTCATAATTTTCAGTGATTTTCAGAAGATCTGCAGAAGGATGGGTGCTGTTGAAGACTAGAATTAATTCTCTATTAATTAATTAAGTCATCTAATTTAATTAAGAAAATAAATTATATCTGCGAAGAATAATTTATTTATTAATTGAATTAATTGATTAATTAATTCTGAATTAATTTTAGGAATTTTCAGAATTTAAATTGGATTAAAATCTGCATTAAATCAGCAAGACAATTGAAAATGAACTAGCATGACAATCAGGATTGTCATACCGATTGTCATGCTAGGCCATTTTCAATAGTCTCACCGAAAGTTACACTAGGAGAAGGATTGTCTTGCTAGTTCATTCTGATTGTCATGCTAGTTCATTCAGATTGTCTTGCTAGTTCAATCCATTGTCCTACCGAAAGTCTTGCCAGCTATAGGATTGTCATGCCAATTCAATTCTATTCGGTTGTTGATTAAAAAGAAGCAGAGAAGTAGCAACTAAATAATACAGAACACAGAAGTCAAGAACAAAGCAGAAAAGAAAAACAAGAAGAAATATTTCATCTTTTCATCTGCATACTTCAAGATTAAATTTCTAGATTGTAAAGTTAAATCCAATCCACTAGAAACCTTTATCTTGCTCTTGTGTAACAATCCAGCGGATCAAAATCCCTAGAACTTAATCTCAAATCGTGTTTAGCATTTGATTCTAATTATTGCAAAAATAGAAAAAAGTTCATGTCGAATTTATTCTAAATTTGTGATAATTAATTTGAGATTAATTCCTTGTAATCGATACAGTTGTTGTAACACCTTTCAAGTTTAATAATATTCTTATTTAACTTGAATTTTGTTTCATATTTTTTATTCCGCATTTAATTCGATTATTCAGTACTGTTTGTATTCAACCCCCCTTCTACAAACACATTGGGACCTAACAATTGGTATCAGAGCCTTCTGATTAACGAACAACTCAAGATCCTAGACTTTTATGATTTTTCAACTCCTTGAATTTTTATTTATTCAAAAATTCATAATGACTTCACAAAAAGTTGGAACCGTTAAAATTCCACTATTTGATAAAGAAAATTATATCATGTGGAAGAAGAAGATGCTATTATTTTTACAAGTTGCAAATCCCAAATATCTGAACTTGTTAATGAAGGGTCTAAAAACTCCAATGGTTATTGAACCAAAGGTGATAGTAGATGATGTTGTGATTACCAAAGCTAGAACCTATCCAAAAGAGCCTGAAGATTTTACTCCTGCTGAGAAGGAAGAAGCCTCCTTGGATGCCAGCCTTCAATTAATATTAATTGATTCCCTTGATCCCTTGATGAACAGACATGTGATGAACTGTAAAAATTCCAAACACATGTGGGAAACTATTGAGGTGATTAATGAAGGCACAGAGGAAGTTAGGGAGAACAAGTTGGAGATCCTAACCTCTGAGTATGAATATTTTAAATCAAATCCAGGAGAAGGAATTACTGAAGTGTTTGAGAGGTACAATGCGTTGATCAACAACCTGAACATAAATGGGAAATATTATTCAATCAGGGAGGTCAACAAAAAGTTCCTTTTAACACTACCAACTCATCTTGAACATAGAATCACTGCCATTAGGGAAGCTAGAGATCTGAGTGAGATTTCTTTGGACAGGCTCTATGGAGTGTTAAAAACCTATGAGTTGGAGCAGATTCAACAGAAGGAAGCCTACGGGAAGGATAGAATGGTCAGCACATCTACTGCACTTGTAGCTGAAGGTCAACAACAACAGCAATCTCAACAATTGGAAAGAATGGTACAGTGTTCCAAGGATGAGGAAAATATGTTAGTAGCAGAATATGATCCTCCTACTACAAATCAATCAAGTGATGATTTTTATTCCTTGGAAGAGCTGGAGCAATTGGAAGATGAGTCAATGGCCCAAATTGTCAAGAGATTCTCCCATGTCAGATTCAAGAGGAATCCCAAGCTTAAGTACAAGTCCAAATACAACAAATTCCAGAAAGGTGGATCTTCATCCTCTAACACCAGCAGTGGTGGATACAAAACAGGGATGGTTGATCGGAGCACCATCAGATGCTATAACTGCAATGAGTTGGGACACTTTGCCACAGAATGTAGGAAGCCAAAGCAAGTAAGAAAGAACTCTGAAAGGGCTTATCTGGCAAAGGGAAGAAGCTGGGATGATACTGACAGTGAAGATGAAGATGAAGGAAATCTTGCTCTTATGGCTATTGATGGAAAAGCTTCATCGTCAAGAATAAAGGTAAAACTTTCTGATGCTGAAATGGTTTATCATCTAAGAGGTAACTTAGATTGTGCACGTCGTGATAATGAACTGTTAAGTTTACAGATCACAGACCTTGAGAAAGAGGTCAATGAATTAAGACTTGTGCACGTTAATCAAGACAAATTAAAAGAACAAGTATCTTTTCTAGAGAATAGAGTTGACTGTTATAGAAAACTCGAAACTATTCTCAAAGACAAGATCACTGGTCTTGAGACTAAGGTTAGAGACTACTTCAATTCTTGTTTGAAGGCTAAAGAGTTCTACAGTAAGCAATCTGTTAATCAAACATCTGGAATAGGTTATGATTACAATGTTGCTATTGGAGAATTAGGCATAAACTCCCCTCCTCGTGTATGTGCTAAAGGGAGGGAAGTACCACATGTGCTTAAGGGTGTTGATGAACCCCTCTATAAACCATCAATTGCTGAACCATTTGATGCGACCTCTTCTGTTATTCAAGAAGAAATACGTGCTGAAGATCTTGCTAATGAGAAGGTTGTTTCCAAGTCAAGTGTGTCGAAAGTTCCAGTCAAAGTTGTGAAAGCAACTGAGACTAACTCAGACACACATGAGTTGGATAACAAAAATGCCATGTTTACCCTGCATAAATTGCCTGCTGTTAATCACTCTCATAAAGCATGTGATGTTTCTAATTGTATGTCTTGTGCTTTTAATATGATGTATGCTTATTTTAATGGTAAGCATGTTTCTAATGATAAGACTACTCCTCGTCAGCATGTGAATAACAAGAAGCATGATAGGTCAAAGACTGCTAGTCCTTCTAAGGCTAGAAAGGAGACATTTGTGCCTAGGATTAAACAGAAATTTGTTAAGGCTGTTTACAAGGTCAAATGTTCAGTCATTCAGAAAGTTGAGACAATTAAGATTAAAAATGTTGTTTTGCCTGACAAATGACAGTTCTACAAGTATGCCGGGCCCAACCAAGTTTGGGTTCCGAAGAAGGGTTAATCCATTTGTGTTGCAGGGCATTAAAATAGGTGAAACCGGAAGTGTGGATTCTTGACAGTGGATCATCAAGACATATGACCGGATATAGAGCTCTGCTATCAAATGTGATTGAGAAAGCTGGCCCCCTGGTTAACTTTGGAGATAACAGCAAAGGTTTATCTGAGGGATATGGATGTTTGCAAGCTGGATATGTTATCATTGAAAATTTTGTATAGTGTGCTAGGTTATTATCAGGAAGCATCATCTAACATATAGCACCGGTGACGAGACTTGAGAATATTACGACATATCAGGCACCTGCTGTACATTACACTTGGAATTGGACTCTAGTAAGATGTGTACAAGTGTACTCCTGGTTGGTGAGTCAAAAGAGGAAGTCAATGCACCACAGTTCATGGACTTTGTAGCTGCAGATCTATTGGACTATGCAATCTCTTCTTCACAATCTCACTTCAGGTTGGTATGAACTAGTGTACTACTCAAGCAATCGTCAAGAACATGGTATGACACTCTAACTGAAGTTATTGTTTAATATGAACTAGTAGAGTCGTCATATTTTTAACTCTCTTATCATTAGGCACAATCATATTGTTTTATATGTGCAGTGATATATTATTATGCAACATAATAATTAGTATCTAAAGTACTTGACAAGTATCGGTCAATGATATGTTGTTAACATTATGTTGCAAATATTTGTAAGCTTTTGACATGAATGAGAATTACTTAGACTTTACCCTAAGTGATCAGTGTTTTATCAAAAACTCATTCATATTAAAAAAAAAAACAAAATCAAACTTCTTTCTACATTAGTGATTTCTTATTTCATGTAAAATCTTTTGAAATCACTATTGTACATCATTATCTCTATAGTGCCATTTATTCTGTGGTACATGTTCAGTCTCCAATGACTTTCTTTCATTGACAGTCATGAGGTTGAAAACCCACAACGTCTATCCCAGACTGTAAAGGCAAACACAAAAACAGAACCAACCAACACTCTCTTACCACTAAATGTAGTATGAATGAGCGTGAGGGAGATAGTGCCTTAGCGCACCACATAAGGAAGGTTCTGTAGTCAACCCAGTAGCTCTGTCTCCTACATAGATGAGTAGCATTTAAACCGAGACAACTGCTAGCCCCCATACATCTTCTCAAAAAGATGTAATGGCTGAAAAGGCACAAAAACAGTTACTAGATTCATTCTCTCAACAGGGTGCGTCTATTGAATTTTGCCTGTCGGCCAAGGCATCCGATGTAGTGTCACCACTTCAAATATAAACAATTCTTGATGCACAAGGAAAGTTTACACACACAAAGGATGAGTTGACGGAAACAAGAGTTTCGACCATTTTAAGGTCAGATTCGATTGTTCAAGGTTCGTTAGTGGACCGATTGCCTTTACAAGTGTTAGGAGAGGATACTGATCCAAAAGCCATATGTCAGTGGTCAGTGTCTACCTCCCCAGGCTTAAATCCCCTGGATGCATCTGCGGATAGTGGATCTGACATAGGCGCAGATCGGCAACTTGTTTACAATGATTCAGATATTACCTGATGAGTCACAAGGAAATGTCTTCACAGACATTAGAAGGGAACTTTGATCTTTATGCTAAATTCGTTGGATCATTGTTTACCTTCCCAGAATTCAAATCTGGAACCCTAAAAGGGAAACTAGCAACTTGTAGATTATGACTCAGATTCATCTGACGAGTTTAACAAGGATGGGGATTTGTGAACTCCCATTGCACCACCTGTGACCTCCTTAAGGATGGCTAAGGTGATTTTCCTTGCAGGTACAGCTGATTTTTGGAGCTATGAGAGGAGTGATACACTTGTGAGAATGAGGGTAAACACGAGTGGAGAGAAGAGTGAAACACATGTGAGGTACACTAAAACAGAATCACACACTCACAGTGAGGAAGAAAGAGAAACACTTGTTATTTCTTTTCCAACCAAGTGAAATATGAGAACTCCTTCAGACGACGGCATACATTCCTTCGTTAAGGGGGAGATAAAAGCTTAAGTAATAGTTTGGAGGATTCCTCAACTAAGGGGGAGAAATAGCAGGGAGGAAGAAAAAGATCCTACATGTACACTACACCACACCATTGTTGTTTGTAACTACGGATCCTATTGTACGGGAGAGGTGGTAAACACAAGGTGATTTTCTAGTAAGGGAAGAAGCTGTTTTCAAAAGGGGAGTACCATTGGTTTTTATCTGCGGATCCTATTGTACGGGAGAGGTGGTAAACGAAGGTGATCTTCTTTAATCAGTTGATTCTCATAGGGGGAGAAGCAAGAGAGATATGGGCTTCTCAACAGGAAATGTGGTTGTACAAATGAAGATGGAACTACTTAAAGATATGTTCAGTCTAGAGGAACATCTACTTGGAATCTGGAAAATGTTAAATCTAGTCCAGAACTTTTCTACTATTTACTTTGCATTTCTTTTTATATCTTTTTCTTATTTGTTAGTTGAGTTATCCTCTAGGTATTTGTGTGTTATTGTCTAACAAACAAATAGGGGGAGATTGTAAGTCATATGTCATAGCCTATTTGTATATTCGAGGATTCAACTCAACTCAAATAAGAATGTAATAAGTAAATAGTGGATCTACTGTCAGAGAGATCTCGCAAAGTAATATCTATCAAAGGATTCAGAAACAAGGTTCATCTACAGACTTGATGAGTTAATTCACTGGAAGAAGTTCAAGAAGTTGATCATGCCTCAGTGATATAAATCAAGATCGTGGATTTAATCAAGTGACAGAGATCTCGTCAGAGTATCATTAATTACAAGGATTTAATCTGAAGAAAATCAAAGTGTCAAAGTCAAGACATGAAGAAACGTCACGGAAGTTAGTCACTCATGAACCAGACAGTACATCGAGTGTCAACATTAAAGTGGTGGAATTGATTCATAATTTTCAGTGATTTTCAGAAGATCTGCAGAAGGATGGGTGCTGTTGAAGACTAGAATTAATTCTCTATTAATTAATTAAGTCATCTAATTTAATTAAGAAAATAAATTATATCTGCGAAGAATAATTTATTTATTAATTGAATTAATTGATTAATTAATTCTGAATTAATTTTAGGAATTTTCAGAATTTAAATTGGATTAAAATCTGTATTAAATCAGCAAGACAATTGAAAATGAACTAGCATGACAATCAGGATTGTCATACCGATTGTCATGCTAGGCCATTTTCAATAGTCTCACCGAAAGTTACACTAGGAGAAGGATTGTCTTGCTAGTTCATTCTGATTGTCATGCTAGTTCATTCAGATTGTCTTGCTAGTTCAATCCATTGTCCTACCGAAAGTCTTGCCAGCTATAGGATTGTCATGCCAATTCAATTCTATTCGGTTGTTGATTAAAAAGAAGCAGAGAAGTAGCAACTCAATAATACAGAACACAGAAGTCAAGAACAAAGCAGAAAAGAAAAACAAGAAGAAATATTTCATCTTTTCATCTGCATACTTCAAGATTAAATTTCTAGATTGTAAAGTTAAATCCAATCCACTAGAAATCTTTATCTTGCTCTTGTGTAACAATCTAGCGGATCAAAATCCCTAGAACTTAATCTCAAATCGCGTTTAGCATTTGATTCTAATTATTTCAAAAATAGAAAAAAGTTCATGTCGAATTTATTCTAAATTTGTGATAATTAATTTGAGATTAATTCCTTGTAATCGATACAGTTGTTGTAACACCTTTCAAGTTTAATAATATTCTTATTTAACTTGAATTTTGTTTCATATTTTTTATTCCGCATTTAATTCGATTATTCGGTACTGTTTGTATTCAACCCCCCCTTCTACAAACACATTGGGACCTAACAATATTAATGGTCAAGTTAGGCCAATGTGTGCCTTGGATCCAGTATTTAGAGCAGTGCTGTGTGCTTTGCTCGGGGTTAGTACGTGACTGATCAGCAGCCTAACCTTGGTTTTTAAAATAAAAATATAATATCCAATTCTAAATTATAATTCCTTGTTCACTTGATATCATAACCCTTTCCACTTGATGATCATTATTCTCAGTCTTGTCATTGAGACTTGCTATGCTAGTTAGCTCATTTGTGCAATGTTGTTTATGTTCTTTTCCAGTTAAGAAGGAAACGGTTGGTAGCGAGGATCCTCAGTCCAGCACGAGAGCTAGGGGTTCAAGTTGATTGAGTTAAGCTAGTAGGCATCTTTTGAGATAATTTAATTTGTAAAAGTTTGTAATAATGTTTAATACTTAGTTCTGAGTTTGAATAGTTGGGATTTGAACGGTTTGTAATATAAGTGTGTGTCTCGCTTGTGTACATACTTTAACCTATTGCGGTCCGTGGTAGTTGGTAAGTAGGGTCACTGCATATTATTATTTTTATCTTTATTATTGTGATAAGAAGGTTATAAATAAGGTGTGTGTGTGTGGACCCCAAACTTCTGACCCGGGTTTAGAGGGCGCCACAAGAATGCTCAGGCAAGTTTTCTACCCGTATTACTGTTGTTGTGATGATATATATATGCGTTATCTTGAGATAATTTATTGTTAGAAAATATTGCGATATATTGTTGCATGTATATTTTGGGAAGCATGTTGAAACAATGCATGTTTTGAAATCGTGATATTTCATTATCAAATATAATTGCTTTAAAGTAGAGCTTACGAACTGCATAATACCTATGCTCTAGATAAGTAGTATTTGTGTATACCCTTAGTATAGGGGACCCAAAGTTGAACATTTTTCTAAATCGGGAGGCGATGTTCCCCAGTATATTATAAATATAGTTCTTTATAACTAATAATCGAATGAGGTATATTCGATAGTTTTGAATAATAATCAAACATTATTTTTGATTATTCAAATAAAGATTTTACTTTTGTATAAGTATATCTTTTGTTAATTATTATTCATTTTAATTATTAGTTTTAAAACTTTTACTTCATTTATTTATATAAAATCTATTCTTTATGGAATATTATTTAAAGAATAATATTCAGATATTCTTCTAATATTTTGGAATTGATTTATTTTATTATATCACCCTTATCCCAAACATTTTCAAAAATGATTTCAAGTCTTCAAAATGATCTCAAAAGTATAGAGCGGATCTCAAACCCAGTTTCAAATTTAATCTTTCCTTTCAGGGGAGATTTAAATACTCTCTATAAATGTAAGAGATCCAGCTCATTGATGTATTTCATTTTCGCAACAAGGTTGCTGAATTGATAAAGAAAGTTTTGGTTACTTGCCCACATTCGGGAAGTAGTTGTATATATAATATTGTAACTATCAATGAGCTATTATACGCTCAGGGAATGCTGATTAATTTCGGATTCCAAATATAAGGATAGGGTTCTTCAAGGAATTGGAATGTTCTACCACCTTGTGTGCCAGAGTAAGTGTAAGAGGATGTGGGACAGTCCATCAAAGTGTAGGAGGCTGTGGGAGAGTCCAACATAATGCCCTCATGTGGCCAGTGTGATAAATCAAAAGGAATTCATCCTTTTACTAGTAGAGAATTATAGATAGTGATACATTGCCTGATCAGCAAAGCTATCACGTTATTCCAGTGGTTTCCTTCTTCCAAATGTATTTGAACAAAACCTTGTGTTTACTTTCACACAGAGGTTCAAAAGAGTTTCTTCTCAAAATGAGTTATATACAAGTCTTACCTTGTAACTTCATCGATATATGATGAACTTTTGAAAATAATTATACTTTGAACAATGGTAGTTCAAGTAGTTTTCGGAAAATATATAAGTATATTGGAGTATTTTGTAACTTCATCATTATACTTATATCTAATAAATGATTATCTAATGCATAAAAAGATTTTCAGAAAGTTATCAATAAAGATACTTGCACTATTGAACAAACTATATATTTTTTGAAAGTATATATATATATTGAATATTTTGCGACTTCGTCGCGTTGAGATATCAAACTTGGTTCAATATTTTGCTTGACCAAGACTTTCATAAATACTATGAGAATGCTCATATATTATTAATCATAATATACGTGTTATTTTGTTGAGTTGTTTTGCTCACCCTTGCTTTAATTCTTCATCACACAACAACAACTAGACAAGATGAACAGGACGAAGCTCCCAATTTGCGAACGGATAAGAAACGTTCCGTAGTTTCCGGTAGGCGTTAATGCCGCTATGGTCGAGGTAGGAGCTACCAATAGGATAGAATTTTAACTTTTGATGTACCAGACTTATGTATATCTATTAATTGTTATAATGGAAAAGAATATGTAAATTTATTCAAAAACCCATTTAAGGTGTAATAACTTATAATTTTTGCATAATATGACTTGTACTATTTTCGGTTTCTTCTCTGAGGCTATAATGTGTGGTGTGTGTGTGTGTATTGTGGGTTCAGTATGCAATAGTTAGTTATTGATTCAATATTAACTATTGATTAATGGAAATGGAACTCGTGACAGATCCCCGACCCCGAATTTGGGGGTGTTACACTGGGCTTCTACCTCATTCTTCATCATGGTTGATTAAATTAGCTTCAAGATATTTAAACCTTATATTTCTTGAAGGCTTGCTCTGATACCACATGTTAATCACTAACAATCAACTAGGTTAATTTGTACAAGGGGGTTGCATGCAAATTAAAATTTTCGCAATAATTTGTATTTCAGAAATAAAAAATGAACACAGATATTTAAAATTTTTATGTGTTTTTTTCGACTTGCCACTTGAGGTTTATATTGAAGAAATAATCTGATATAATTACAATGTAGTCTCACAGTTAAAAGTTATAGTGTCTCACTCAGAGCAGAATTTTTCTTTATACTCTCAAGAATGTAAACCTATTTCTTCAGTAAAACATCTACTTCTACTTGGATTATAAATCACCAAGTTACAATGCTTTCGACACAATACATAACATAGTCTTCGAGGTCGAGCAAGATTGCTTAGTCATTCTCTTTTCCGTGAGGCTTAACAAATGAGGCTAGATCCTATCTTGATATATTGTTTTGAATATCCCCCTAATTTGTCATGCATGGAAATGGAATATTTCTTCTTCTTCTTCAGAATCCAAGATGACATGCAAAATTTTTCTTGGCTTTCATTTTTCAAAATAAGATCTTCTATCAACCCATTTTGCAAAGTTTGATGGGCAACTCCTTCAACAGCTATCCTTAGGATGGCTAGCCGTTGAAGGCTATAATTTGTCTCAACATAATTATGCAATGTGATTTGCTTATCATCAGGATTTAGGCTTAAAACATAACACGTGTCCATTTTGGTTTTGATTTCGGAGGCAACTTAGGTACATTCTGAGCTTGAGGTCGGGCATCCCCGTCCTCTTGGGCAACACAATATGGAGCATGATCATGAGAAGTGTGGTTATGATGTCCAAAGCCATTATTTTTATGCTTCTTGTCCTTGTGATGATTGTTGAACTCTTTAGGAGTGTGTTGATCACCTTATACTTTATAGTACTCTCTTTCTCCTGTAAGCCTCATTGCTCGAAGAGCATTATCTCTGGTGATGTATTCAGATGCCATTGTATTGAATTTGTTAAGTATTTGGGGTCTTTGTGGATCAGATCAAGAACATAGTCTTTGTATATATAAGAGTCTAGACCCCGTCTAAATGCACTAATGGATACTCTTTCTTTGAAGCAGAGGATGTAATCGTTAAGGCTTTCTCCTTTATTCTGAATAATTCCTTGAAGCGAGATAGTGTGAATGTCATGCAGGAAATTGACGCGGAACCTATGGGAAGAAACAACTCTGAATTCCATCCAAGTGTCAATACTTTATGGAGTTAGTAATGAGAACCACTCTTGAGCATGCCCTTCAAGAGTGGAGGTGAATAGTCGATACTTAGTTAATTCATTATAATCATGAAACGCCATCTGCTGATGAAGAAATTGTATATGATAGGCCGAGTTCTTATCCCTATTATAGAATTTCAGTTGGGGAAACTTTGCCTTCTTGTCTTGGGGTTGTGCTTCCGGTCTCAATGTGAACGAAGACTCAATTATTTCATAGTCAATGTCTCCGTCAACTTTTTAATGGAGTTGGTTGGGTTGTATTTAAAAGTGGGTGTTTTGCTTCGCGAGTTGTTTGGCTGTGAGTCCACCTCTTGTATCATGAATTTGCTTTTGAAGGGGTAGTTATAAGTTCATTGCATCTTTAAAGGATAGGACCTCTCGGGGGACTCAGTTGCATGTTTCTTGGTTTCTTGGATTCCGTACATCTTTTTTTATGATGGTCCTCAAGTTGGTGTCTCAAGTTGTGCTCACGGTTTCTCCTACAATGGGGCCATATTGCATCTCAATGATGGTCATCATTGTTCTTTGAGTGATACGGATCGCACGAGGATCCGAGACAACTGTAGATGTTTTACCTTGATCTTTGTGGCATGGGAGGGGTGTGACGGTGCCTTGAGTTCTCTTCAGATTCATCTTCATTTGGATTGACGTGATGCTATGTGACTGGGGCCAGTTATACCATAGACTGGAGGAAGGCAATGAGAGCATCATTTTATTGAGCTCTCATTTGTTGGACTTATTTATGTGTCAATTGTTGCGAGTTCAAGGCCACGGGTGCATCCGAAGCTACTAGAGCAATGACGGGTTGAACTTGCTCCGGTTGGTGTTGTCTCACCATGCGAACCGCGGGCCTTCTTTCTTGGACTCGATCTGTTCGACCAGCTTGAACCTTCAGTTTTTTATTGATCATATTTCTAATATATTCAGGGTCATATGCGAGCATCATTGAGGGTTGAGTCAGTGTCCGTATTATGAACTCGGACATAGTTATGGTGACTAGGGTCACCAATCTCCTGAACGACAGGGACTTGTTGAGTAGAACTGCGTGTTACAGGTCTAATGTTAAATTGATCCATATATTAGCTTGTAGAGTGTTGATGGGTGATTTTGTTCTCAGATTAGAAGGGCAGGTAAGATGATGGTTTGGCGAGCGTGCGGAAATCCCCTCCTTCTAGCGCCAAATGAGAAGTTATTCTACCGTCGGGCTCTATTTCCTTAGTACTATATGCTAGAATAAATGTATGATGGGCTTATTGGGCTTGTTCATCAGCTTGACATTTTTGATCTTGTTGACCTTGCTGAAGTGTATATTGGACTTTTCGACCTCGTTGACCTTGTCAACCTTATTTATCTTGTCACCTCCGAGCTCCTGAAACAGAAATGCTCGCGGGGGTTATGACCCCGTAAGCACCTCCGGCGTGAGAATAGGTATCCGGTAAGAGAGAGTCATATTATAAGTATATAATTTATTTATTTCTATGGAAATAAAGTAGAGAGAAGGTATAACAAACTTATCAGAAATTGAATGAAGTGGAATTATAATGAATTTGGGAACCCTGGTGACTATGGGGTATATATAGGCATATGTCATGTGCAATGCATATGACATCTTGTCCATGTTGGGGGACAAGAGCGACAAATCAGGATCTTGATCGAGGTCAATGTCAACCTTGTGTCATTTATATTTATCTCGATATCCAGATCATGTGATTGTATTAGTTTTGCTCCGGTTGTTAACATCTTGTCTCGTTCCGCTTTGTCGTACACATTGTCTTGTCCCTTTCTATTTTGTCTTGCATATACATGTCCCCATTTTATGGACCTTGTTTGCTCTATGGACCTTGTATGCGATGTGGACCTTGTATGTGATGTGGACCTTCCAGGCCTTGTTTACGACTTGCGCTTGATAATTGTTTGTAAGGTAGGTTTTTTACAAATCACATATTATCTGGTTTGTAAAAGAATTAAGACCGTTTACATAAAATAATAAAAATATATTTATATTATATTTTTATGCCTTAATACAAAGTACTAAATCGAATATTGTACAAACGACCAAACTTTTAATATTTCTGGTATTATAATATAATAATAACTCTATTAAAATAGGTTTTGAAGTAATTAGGTATTAGTTAAATATAATAGTAATACATAATTTATTTATAATAAGTTTGTAAAAAAGTTAGTCCCATGTACATAAGTTTATAAATATGTGTTTATATTATTTTTTGGGCGTAAATACTAAAACTAAGTACTAAAACTAGAAAATTATACCGACTAACCAAAATTTTAATATTTCTACGATTATAATATAGCTTCATTAGGTTATGCTTTTAAATAAGTAGGGTGAGTCAAGTTACATAGTTATATGTGTGATTATATATAATAAGTTAGTAAAAGAGTTAGCCCTATATAGGTAAGATTGTAAAAATGTGTTTATATTATATTTAGGGCTTATTTACTAAAACTAAGTAATAAAGCCCGAGTATTGTACTATCCGACCAAATTTTAAACATTTTGGCTATTGTGTTATAGTATAGATAATATAGATTTCATGCCAAAAAGTTGAGAACGGGAGGCTCATACTCGAATATAAAAGAATGTGGTATGACCAACAATTTTATTTATATACATGATTAACAAAGCGACATCAAACATACATGCATTATGTCCTTTAAACTAAGTATCTCATAATGGGCCAAGGATTTCTATAAATGTAAATAACTTGTAATTTTACTTTATAAGAATATTGCGTTATGCAAGTACTTCTAACTTTCTTTTTAACACACCAACAAATAACGAATCTTGAACTAATAATTTAAATCTAAACTCCATTAATTAAAGTGCACTAAAGTTCAATAAACTTTTTAACTTCCCAAAAATTCAATAACTTGCACTCCTTGAATTATAATACAACTAAATTGTCCAACCACGCCAACAAACTCTAACAGATATCTAAGAAAAAGACCAAACTCCTCAAAGTCTGTAACTCGCAGTCTTCCCCATAAGTAGCTCACTTATTAATGATAACATGTTGGAGAAAAATAAAGAGAACAAAGGACCGACAGTGAGCATAACTGATAAACTATATACATACTTCTACACATAATCATACACTTACGGGTAATACTCAAAATAAATTACTAACATGGGAGATAATTTTACACGCACATGATGTCCTACATTTTCGAAATTCCAGAAATATGTAGTGATCAAAACTTACAAGGATTTTCAAATGCTACCCAAAAAGGGTATATCATAAACACACTAGATATCGCTATACGTGTCCCACAACTTTGGTGGCACACCCATAAAATTTAAGTACACTGCATCAGAGGTGCTAAACACGAGATTATTTTCTCATGGCGGATGTTTTCCAAATTCCCAAATCATATATACATCATTAATAACTCTAAACATATAAGAAAATGTTACACACTCAAATATCTTACATCTTAAAAATTATATATAAAAATTCCAGAAATAACCAGAAAATATACTTATCCAATATCATCAAAACCAAATATCGTACAATATCGCTAATTATTGACGAAATAAAATATGATCTGTAACACCCTCCAAATCCAGGGTATAGATCTGGGGTATTACGAACACTAAGTACCTTACTGAACCTGTACAATTATAATATAAATATATAATTACCCCTTACTACTACTACTCAGGATCTTTTCAAGGTTAAGGTTTGAAAACAAGAATAACACACCAACTTTATTACAATAATTCTAAATAAACTGTCTTACAAACTCCCTTTATTACAAACCAGTATTCTATTCAAATTTTAAACTAAACATCTCTTGTTCAAATTACAACTACACATATCCTGTTACACCTGCTCTGAAATCTCAAAACTCTCTTCTGGGATAGGGACAAACACTCTTGGAATTAGAGGGTCCCGCAGCTTGACTCGCTTCTTGACTACTCGGGTTCGGATGGATTTCATTCTCAACCTTAATTGAAAAACAAGGTGAACAACAATAATATGGGTGAGCCAAAATTGCCCAACAAGCCTTCAACAATATATATAGTGTAAAGAGAGAAACATAAATGAACCGTTAATCTGCTGGTTTGAACAACCATCTGTTTCTGTAAGGGACAGTGAATGCCATTACTGGCGAGTACCAAATGAACGAGATTGGACACAAGAACCAATATATGCACTATAACCTACTGATCAGTCAGGATACAGCGCGGATCTATACCCAACTGTATAGACCCCACCAACATATAGGGTACCCAGGAACTATGGCCTAATTGTAACAACCCAAATTCGGGATCAAGATTTGGTGTCACTAAACAATTTTTACATTAATTAAAAGAATATTCAATTAACCCCTTGAATCCGGATCGTTAACAGGTTTTGGTATGAAACAAGAATCTAAGAATCTAACCTTCTACAATTCACAACAACTATAATACGAGTGTAAATACCTTTATGCTAACGTCCTTGTCATATTTTTCTAACATCTTCATCCTCTCGTAGCGGAGATTTCTCTAAATTCTGCTGTCTAACGAAAGCTATTCACTTCTATCCTTATCTGCTTCTGAAAGAAATAAGAATTTACAAAGCACGAGTGAGCCAAAAATGCCCAGCATGTATATAATTTAAATTTCAATCTTTAATTTCAAAGGAAAATTTCCTGACAAAATCTTTAGACAATTTTAAAAAATTCTATTTAATTGAGTGAGTTGAGCGAATAAATGTTGGCTATCACCAGCCTTTAATTATAAATCCAAAAGTGACAAGCGATTCCCCGATTCATCTCCTGAATCAGGGTTTTGTCCGGTTTTGAAATCATAAACTTTTCGAGAGAGAGAATGTCGTTACTGGCGATCAATAATAAAATAGATTGGACACTAGTTCGCACCTATATCCTACTGATCAGCCAGGATACAGTGCAGATCAATACCTACCTGTATCGATCCAGTCGGGTACCCAGGCTCTACGGCCCATCTCAAGATCCGGTTATATCCCTGTCCTTAGGATTAAGAACACTTAATCCCACACATCACTATCCAGCCCGTGGAGTATTTTGATGTCAAATCATTTTGAATTCAAAAAATCCCAATTCAGGGTTCGCAAATAACCCGAAAGAATGCGTATTTGCTTAAGAGAGCAATCGATAATATAGGAACAATAATGAAAAGAACATGCATAACAAGAGTAATGGCAGCAAAATATAAAACATTTAACTATTCTGAACTTAGAATAGGAACAAAGAAATAATTGCAGTATTTTAAAAGAAAGTTCAGGAATACTTGCCTCGATAAGCTTTAGCCACTATTATCGGTTGACTTTTGGATTGCCTTGAACATTTGTCTTTATAGTCAGACCACTATTCTATTCCGGCTACGATCCCAACGCTCAGGTCCTTCGATTGGAACTTTACTGAGCTCAAAGTCTAACCACTATATCACTCTACAGGGTTGAAATACCCTAATTCAGATAATCGTTTCGCTTAATATAACACCACTATCCTATTCTACCCATACGATTTCATAATCCAACTTATATTTATATGTATTATTAAAATACACATAGCAATTATGGTTCATATCTTCGAAACTCGGTTCGGTGTTTGTTTTCGGAAAGTACGTATATTCGTTGTTTTGAAAATAGTAGGGTGATTATAAAATATTTTGTCACAGCACATAACTAAATTCGTATAATATAATTATATACTTTCGTTTGACATCTCCGATAATTATAGGTTACATTCCCGTATTTTCGGAATTAATTTCCTGAAAATCGGGCAACGTCTCCTTTATTTATCGGCCTACCTGTCGAGTCAATCAACGTCAAAACATAACAATAATCGTAATGCAATCCAATCCACAATCCAATATACCAATCCCATCCACCAACACAATTCACTTTATTAATTATTATTATTCATTTTTATTTTGAAATTTATTTTATACAAATTTTATTTATTTATGATTTAGGACTTAAAATTAATCATCATTGTCCACCGTTAACTCATCGAAAGTCATTGCTCACAGCGGCAAAATTTGTCGGTGCCCGAACAATTCCGAGTTTCCAAACAAATTTCACCGATACGTTTTTGGTACAATCAAAATTCAGAAATTCGAAATTCACAGGAGTTCTTCGAATTACAAAATCACAGAACCATTTGAACCCAAAAATAAGGCTCGAATTAAATCATAACAAGCACAACCGAGACGAACAGCAGCAACCGGAAAAAAAGAAGCCGGAAGTTACAAACAGAAAAGGACATAGACGGCAACACAGAACAGGCACGCAACTCCGGCCGCCTTTCCGGAAAAAGCCCGGTGGCAACAAGAATCGAACAACACCAACCAAAATTGAAGCAACAGGAATCGATAACACACACATGTATATACTTACGTATATATATAAGCAGGCAAGAACAGGAAGGAGCGAACCACGCCGCCTCCCACCGGAATTACACGGCTGCGGCGGCCAGAACACGGGGGAAAACAACCGAAAGGAGGGGGAAAGAAAAGAAAAAGAAAGAAGAAGCAAGGGGAGGAGGGAATCGGGAGAAATTGGGGGATGAGAGATTATGAGAGACAACAGAGATTGAGCAAGAGAGACGAAGGCGGTGGTGATTGGCCCCGTGTATATATATGTGTGGTGTTTTTATCATTTTTTTTCTCATCATTTTTGTAGCGAAATTTATAATCTAATAAACTGAATTATAACTAAAATTATTCCAAAAGATAACTAAACAAATATTAAAATTCTCGAACTAATTAAAAGCTAAAATTATAAAATTTTCATAATTTTTAAATTTTAGAGATACTCCGAAGCAATTAAGATATGATCCGCGTACTTTTAAAATGTTTTTGAAATGCAAAACATATTCGTAATTTATGATTTAACGAAAAAATATGCGGGTAAATTTAATCTGAAACATTTCTGAAAAATTTTAAAATTCTTGAAATATTCCAAACTTAATAAAGTAAAATTTTCGTGATTTTTGAAGCATTCTGGAATTAAATACTGATTTTATAATTAAATGCAATCATAAAATCATTTAGAGATAAATAATCAATAAAATATTAATTTCCTAATTTTATAAACTCCTAAAAATTATAAATAAAATGATAAAGAAACAAAAATAATTTTTGATATCTATTTAACATTTATAAGAATAAATATTCAATAAAATCATTTTAAGAACAAAATAATGCCATACAGTTCAATAATTATTTATACAAATAAGATTCGTATCCAACAATTACCCAAAATTAACAATAAGGTAACACACAGCTAACAGAACCATCACGTATTTCATTTATTTAATAATTCGATAATTATATTTACATATCGGATCTGAAAATAGGTTACTTAGCCACTAAGTAACTATATTACGATGCAATTTTAATACCGAACTTAAATAATTATCAAGATAGAGCTTCTTATAAAACACTTTATATGAAAATAAGATAATAATATCTCGCCTTTTGGGAATGCGGATTTTTATCGATCAATAAAATGATTAGCGTATCGAAAATTTCACGTCGGGACTCGTACAGGTCAAACCGTACCCCGGATTGAAAAAGTCAAAACATGAAAAGTGTTCAGAATTATTAGATTAGGTTAGGAAGGAGTTTTCAGAAGAGTTTCGGGTTGTAAAAACGCAAAAAAGGCTGAAGTGGGACGATTTCTGTTTCTAAAAAATAATTTTATAATTACGTAAAAATAATCATTATTAATTCTATTAATCCTTATAAAATCATTTAATGATCCAAAAATTACCAGAAAAATACCAAGACTATCTATATTTTATCCTGGATAATTAATAATTAAAATATCTAAATTTTATCAGAAATAAACATCCAAATGTTATTATCCATTATCAAATAATTCCCCAAAATTCACATAAAAATCACATAATAATTATTTATTGATAAAAATAATTACATAGTATTTCCCGGACGTTACACTAATAATCAAGGGTCCTAGTCGTACACGGCTCGTTTCGTAACCATCCAGTCCATAGCTTAGCATCCGGAACAATCGGTATGATTTCGATGTATCCCAACATCGGAATATGAATATAGGATTCAATGATTTAAGAGAAATCAAGAATCGAAATGAAATATAAATAAAAGAGCAATAATTATGTATCAGTGTTTGTGAACAAGATATACCAAGGTGTAGCTGTCATGAAGAGTTGGAAGCAATTCACTATTCTGAACTCAGAATAGGGGAAAAACTTGTCTGGTATATGTCTTGCCTCGGGTAGCTCACAACTTCCTATCTCCGTCTTGATTCACCTCACTGGTGCTAAAAATATCAAGGAAATATACTTGTTTAGTCAACTTACA
Source organism: Apium graveolens (assembly GCF_009905375.1). Classification (NCBI taxonomy): domain Eukaryota; kingdom Viridiplantae; phylum Streptophyta; class Magnoliopsida; order Apiales; family Apiaceae; genus Apium; species Apium graveolens. The sequence goes on from NC_133652.1 coordinate 156,099,043, forward strand.
TCGTTCGCGTATCTCAGATTGATACCATGTAGCCCTTTTCATCTACCCATATCATTTTATCCGACTCGTACATAATTATCTAACACATAGAGTTCACATAATCACGTAAATCACATAGCACATAAGGCACATTATTAAATTTAAATTTATAGTTATTTTTAGAATCAATACTAGACCTATATTCGTATTACCAAACACTATCTGACTCGATTCCTAATTTTTCGGGATTTATTGGACTCGTTTTTATCCATAATAGGTTTTATAAACAAATAATTAACATAAGCTGACTTGCTCTCAAAAGAATCATGATTTATAAGTATTTTTAATGGAATCGGGTCATTTTTCTGAGTCTAAGGGTCTTCGTTTCACTTAAATCAGATAGACGGTTTAATTATTACGCAATAAACAAAATTTAATCAATTATTAATTACTTATAATTAATTAATCATAATTAATTAAACCTTAATTATATTTTTAAATAATTAACTAAGAATTATCATATTTTAAAATAATTATTCCCTAATTTTTGGAATTAATTACAATTAATTACAAATTATCTAGTTAAATTAATTACTTATAATTAATTAATCGATACGTATTAATATTACGTAATCTGAACATACGTAAATAAATAAATCGATACTCGCATTCCAAATTCCTAAAATTTGAAACGCAACTCGAATTATTACAAGTCACTCGCTTGAATCGATCATTTATCGAACAGTTAATCGATTTAATTAATTAATCTCAATTATTGAATAATTAATTAAATAATCAATAATAAATAATTAAGTAAATAAATAGATAAATAAATAAATAAATAAATACATTTTCGAATTTTTAAATTAATTAATTAATTTAGAATTTTTTACAAAATAATTAAGATTTTTAATCTAATTATTATTTGATTTTTCTAATTATTAAAATTAATTTTCTATTTTTATAAAAATAGAAATTAATTAGAAAATCCAAAAACACCTTCCTGGAAATCAGTATGGGGGTTTTTGGATCGAAACTGGGTCAACCACCGGGTAAAAACCGGGTCGACTCTGGATCTTCAAGAAAAAACCTGGTCGCCGACCGGTTCTAAAACCCGGCGCCGAACCCAGGTTTCGGCAACGAAATCCGGCAGGAAAACTCGTGTTTCCTGGCTTGCTTTCTCAGCATTTTCTTTCCTCAACAACACAGGACCACTCCTCTTCCATCCTCGTCGTTGTTGAAGCCGGAGAAACCAAGAAACGCCGCTGATAGCGGCGGTTTCGGGCGAGCACGAAATCGAAGCCAACATCGACGGAATCGGCATGAATCGACTCCAAACACGACGATCTAATTACTTATAGCAACATAAACATCAAACAATCAACGGATTTCAAAACCCAAATTTGAACATTAAACCCGAAATATCGACTTTAAAATTAATTAATGAAACGATAAAACTGTTTACAGAATCATGTAGAGAATTCAAAGAGCTTCACAACGAGTACTTACATGATCAGTTTGGTGTACAGAATGACGTTCAATCTTCGATTTGATTCCAAGAACTCCAAACCTTAATTTCAGAGAATTGGGGATTTTCTTGAATTTTCTGAATTTTTTATGATTAATTAATAATTAATTAGTAAATAATTAGCTATTTATACTAGTAAAAATAATACCCCTAAATAAAATTAAGACCCTAATTATACATCTAATAAAATTAATTGACCCCAATTTTTATAATTTTTGGGTATTGAATATGAATTTTTAATTATTTAATAAATACAAAATATATGCCAAAAATTCCCAAAAATTGTGAATAATACAAAAATACAATGAAAAATGATGTTTGATAATTTCATGATCCTACAAAAATAAAAATGTGATTTTTATGGGGTTTTTAACACACAAAGGGGCCCGGAAAAGTCATTTTTCGCGAAACAAGAAAATTTGTAAAACGTCTAGGTGTTTAGAATATCGATATGGTATAGGCCATACTTGGAAAAATAGGGCCAATGATTTTGTTTGAAGTATTGGCTTTTAAAATACTGTTTGGGTTGTACAAATTTTGATATAAAATATATAACTTATAACAAAACATTCGATAAATACCCGAAACATATTCTGATCGAAACAGATAACACGTAGCACATAGCAGCTAGGGTCTTATGACTCAACACACTTACTGACATAATAATACACATAAATCATCTTTATTAAGATTTCTCGGTCGTTACATTCCCCCCCCCCCTTATTAGGGTTCTGTCCTCAGAATCACGCTATGAAAATAACTGAGGATATTTTTCTAACATATCACTTCAAGCTCCCAGGTTGACTCTTCAACCATGGGACTTCTCCATAAGACTCTTACTAATGGTACAAACTTATTTCTCAACACTCTCTCTTGTCGATCTAAAATTCTTACTGGTTGTTCTATATATGACAAATCAGCTTGAAGCTCTATCGGCTCATATTCTATTTCATGCCTTGTATCAGGATTATACTTCTTAAGCATTGACACATGAAGCACATTATGGATATGCTGCATATGGGGTGGTAAGGCTAACTCATATGCAACCTTTCCAATTTTTTTCAAAATTTCAAATGGACCGACGTATCGAGGCTTTAACTTGCCCTTGTTGCCAAACCTAGTCAATCCTTTCCATGGTGATATCTTTAGAAATACATTTTTTCCTTCTTGATAGTCCACATCTTTCCTAGCCGGGTCTGCATATTATGTTCTGCATCTTTCCATAGTGATTTTGTGCTGCTTCGAGTCACTTTTGGATAAGCTCTACCTTTTCTTTGGTCTGCTGTATCAGTTCTGGACCTAAAATTTTACGTTCTCCAACTTCATCCCAACATGTAGGTAATCTACACTTTCTTCCATATAAGGCTTCGTAAGGTGGCATTCCAATGCTCGCATGATATCTGTTGTTGTAAGAGAATTCCACTAGCGATAAATGTTCGTCCCAACTACCTTCAAAGTCTGTTGCACATACACGTAGAATATCTTCAATTGTCTGAATAGTCCTTTCGCTTTGCCCGTCCGTCTGTGGATGACAAGCAGTGCTCATGTTAAGTTTGGTACCAAGGCATTCCTAAAATTGTCTCCAAAATCTTGAATTAAATCCTGGATCTCGATTGGATACAATGGATACAGGAACTCCATGGTGCATCACAATTTCCTTGAGATATAGGTGTACTAACTTGTCAAGCGAAAACCTTTCGTTGATTGGAAGTAAATGTGCTGACTTCATTAACCAGTCAATGATAACCGAAATTGCATCATGGTTTTCTCTAGTTCTCGGAAGTCCTACTACGAAATCCATTGCTAAGTGCTCCCATTTCCATTCTGGAATGTCCAGTGGTTGTAGTAATCCGCTCGGACGTTGATGTTCAGCTTTGACTCGTTTGCACGTATAACATTTACAGACCCATTCCGCTATCTCTTTCTTCATGTCTGGACACCAAAAGTTTTCCTTCAAATCTCTGTACATTTTAGTGCTTCCGGGATGAATTGAATATCTTGAGCTGTGAGCGTCTTGCAAAATTTCTTCCTTCAATTCCGGTACATTAGATATCCAGATTCTCGAAGTAAATCGAAAAATTCCCTTGTCATCTTTCTGGCTGGTAATTTCTTCTCCTGTCAAATTGTCAATTTCATGTTTCATTATTTCTTTTTGACACCTTCCTAACTTTTCCAATAATTCTGGCTGAAATGTCATTGCGTAGTTTATTTCAGTGGAGCTTTCTGGAATATGAACTTCAATTTCCATTTTATTGAATTCCCTGACCAATTCTTCTGAGGATGTTAACAGATTTAACTTTCCTTTCGACTTAGCGTATCTGCTACAACATTTGTTTTACCTGAATGATAGTTGATTGATATGTCGTAGTCTTTGATTAGCTCTAGCCAACGTTATTGTCTCATGTTGAGTTCTTTTTGCGTGAAAATATACTTCAGGCTCCTATGATCCGTGTAGATTTCACATTTCTTGCCATGAAGATAATGTCTCCAGAGTTTTAGTGTAAATATAATAGCTGCTAGTTACAGATCATGCATCAGATATTTTTATTCATGAGGCTTTAGTTGTCTAGAAGCATATATGATTACATTGTCGTGCTGCATTAGCACACATCCAAGTCATTGATAGGAGGCGTCGCTGTAAATGACAAAGTCTCCTTGATCATCAGGTAACACAAGTACAGGTGTGGTTACTACTCGATTCTTCAATTCTTGAAAAATCTCTTCACATTTTTCATTCCATTCAAAATTTTCATTCTTCCGAGTCAACTTGGTCAATGGCGTGGCTATCTTTGCAAAGTCTTCAAAAAAAATTCTGTAATAACCAACTAATCCCAAGAAACATCTAACTTCCATCGGAGTCTTTGGTCTTTCCCAATTTAAAATAACTTCAATATTTGTTGGGTCGAATTGAATTCCCTCAACACTAATTATATGACCTAGAAATTGCACTTCCTCTAACCAGAATTCGCATTTCAAAAATTTCGCATAGAACTGCTCTTTTCTCAATGTCTCCAAAGTGATTCCCAGGTGCTCTGCATGCTCTTCTTCAGTCTTTAAGTATATCAAGACGTTATCAATAAATACAATGATAAATTTATCCAAATACTTGTTGAACAGTCTATTCATTAAATCCATGAATGTTGCTGGGGCATTGGTCAGTCTAAACAATCATAAGAAATTCGTAGTGTCTGTATCTCGTTCGAAAAGCTATCTTTGGAATATCTTCTGCCTTGATCTTCAATTGATGATAACCCGATCTTAAATCGAATTTTAAAATCCACGCCGCTCCATTCAGTTGATCAAATAAATCATCGATCCATGGTAAAGGGTATTTGTTCTTGATTATTAACCTGTTCAGCTCACGATAATCAATACATAATCACATATTGCCGTTTTTCTTCTTTACGAACAACACCGGTGCACCTCATGGGGATACACTGGGTCTTATGATTCCTCTATCGAGAAGATCCTGCAACTGCGTTGCTAGCTCTTTCATCTCAATCGGCACCATTCGATACGGAACATTTGAAACTGGTTCAGTTACTGGTGCCAAATCAATGGTGAACTCGATTTCTCGATCCGGAGGTAGTCTTGGAAGTTCATCTGGGAAAACATCGGGAAACTCACAAACCACAGGTATATCTTCGATCTTCGGACTTTCTTCTTCTGTATCCAATACATAGGCTAAATAAGCTTTACATCCTTGATGTAACAATCGTTTCATCTGCATCATCGTTAAAAGTCTCTGCTTCTGTTTCTTGCCTCTAAATGTTACTGTTGTATTTTCCTCGATTTGTAAATTCACCTTTCTATTTGCGCAATCGATCTGAGCATTGTTACTGGCTAACCAATCCATTCCTAAAATAACATCAAATTCTCCTAACTTTAAAGGTATCAAGTCAACTGAGAAATGATATCCCACTATTTCGATATCACATCCTGGACACACTCGATCTACCAAAGTTTGATCATCGTTCCCTAACTTTATAATTAACGTTTCGTCCAACCGTTGAATTTCACAATATAGTTTATGAATAAATTCTTCAGAAATAAAAGATCCCGTGGCTCGAGAATCATCAATACTTGTGCATCTACAGAAATCACAGGAAGCGTACCTGCAACCACGTTGGGACTCTGCACAGTTTCTTTCATCGACATGTTAAAAGTCCTTGCCCTATGTTGATTCGGCTGTGGTGGCGGAGGTAATGCCAAAACTCTTGGAACACTGGCTATCATTGTTACTCCTCTATAGTCCTTAGCGATGTGTCCCTTTCTTTCACACTGGAAACAAGTGACCTCGGTCTTCACTGTTGGGCATTCCCCAGAGTAGTGTCCCTTCTGCTTGCATTTGAAACACGTGATGTTTGGCTTATTACAAATTCCAGTATGCTTCTTCACACATGTTCTGTAGTCAGGTATTGGTGGTCGAATGATTCTTTGTTGATTTGGGGTTGGGAGTCGGTTATACATCCTCTGATTGCCCTGTTCTGACCTTCTGAAATTTACATTTCCCCGGGCTTAAAATCCCGACCTTCTATTAAAACGGTTCTGAAAACTTCCTGGTCCCTTTTCCTTTTGGGATGCTTCACTTTCTCCCTCAATTATCACGGCCTTCTGAACTACGGTTGTATAGGTCATCAGTTCGAACACCGCTGCTCTGCTACGAATCCACGGTTTTAATCCCTGTTGGAATCTCTTAACCCGCTTCTCATCGATATCTACCTGCTCTGGAACAAACCTAGCCAATTTAGTAAACTTGTCTTTATAGTCAGTGACCGAAAAATTTCCCTGCTTCAACTCTAAGAACTTAATTTCCATTTGGTTCTTCATGTAACGAGGAAAATATTTTTCCAGAAAAAGTTTTGTGAATCTGTCCCAAGTTACCACACCTTTGCCTTCTAGTGATTTCTTGGACTCCCACCAGTAATTAGCCTATCCCTTCAAGAAGTAACTAGAAAAATACGTTTTTTGATCTTCTTCCACTTTAACCAACGCAAATGCTTTCTCCATTTCCTTTAACCATACTCTTCCCTTAGTAGGATCCGCTGAACCTTCAGATTCCGGAGGCTTTACCGACTGGAACTGTTTAAAAGTAACCACAGGTATAATTGGTGGTGCTTGTGGCTCTGGACGAAGGGGTTTCTGTAACATCTGCTGCTGAAACTGTTGTTGTTGTTGTTGCATTAACTGTTGCATCATCACTATTTGTTGTTGCATCAAGTGAAACATTTGTTCATTTGGTGATTGTTGTTTTGGCCTTCGGTATTGTCATTGGATGACTCAATTCTAGTTTTTCTTTTTGGTGCCATGGTTCTGATAATAGAACAAATGGTTCTTTTAATAAAAATTTATTGAATAGGTGATTTGAATAAAGAAACAATTTGTAGGGTATTAAAACAAGAATTTAAACAATTGATATTGGAAAGAAAATAATTTACCAGGTATCTAAAACGAGAAATTAAAAACAGTTTGAAGTTTAATTAAATCACTTGGGTATAATTGAAATTTTTTGGAATAATAAATGGTACAACATTGTTTTAAATAAAAACAACATTTGAGATATAGAAATTATAAAACAGTAAAGTAGATGTAAATGCTTGAGAGACTGAAAAATAAAAGAAAAAGTGGAAAAAGGTAATTATATATTTATATATGACACCAGCTACAGGTGTTAGTGCTTGATACAAAAGGGTCTACATCATATCATTCATACTACTGCTACCAGTCAAACTAGATGTTACACACATACAAGCCTAGTCACAATATGCTATGCTCCCTCTATCTACATATATCACATATAATATAACACCTTGTTGTCTGGCCGATCTCAAAATCCAGGTGGCACTCGGTCTATCTCCTGTTGAAGTGACTCTAATACTGCCTCTATCAATCTCATCGCTCTACGATAAACTGCATCAGTACGGACATCCTCATGTCTCAACTCTGCAACCTCCTGTAAAGCTGCTCGGTAAATCTATCGTAGTAGCTCTCTCATAATGTAGTCTGGCTGCAAGGCTCTCACTGGGTCAAACTCTCTGCTCTCAAATAATTCGAGAATTTTCCTGCCCTGGTCTCTCCACATCTATATCTCCTCCCTCAGCCTAGCTTGCTACTGATAGGGCACAGTCCGTGGCTCATAAAGATCTATCTTTGAACCTCTGGTAGGTAGCGGCATCGGCTGATCAATGACCTCATCTATAAACTCGGCCTGTGGAAACTGATATACTCCGGGAACGTGAGCATAAATGGCTATCGGTGCTGGAAACAACACTGGTGGAATCGGTGACTCAAACATCTGAGGAACTGAAACTATATCAGGATGTGGAGGTAGAACCTCTGGCTGCTGTACTGGTATCTAGGACTCTAACTCATCCCACTGAGGAAAGTCAACCATATCAGGTATATCAAATTTCAGAAACTCTAGCGGCGGTAGCTGAGGTATCTCTGGCTCAAAATAGGGGAAATAGTCAATAAGGTCAGGTACCTCTATTACTGGTGGAACTGGAAACTGCTCTAAAGCTGGTGGTGCTAATCCCTGAGGTAGTGGTGGTGGTGGTGGGGCACACGTGGAAATACATGTACTGACCCTGGTGGCAATGCGGGTCCGGACTCTGTCCTCTCTGACGAAGATGCTGAGGATGCCATATGAGACAATAATCATAACACATGAAAAAGGTCATTTCCCATTCCTAAAACTTATAATTTCCTAATCTAAGATACTAACAAAACCCTAATACCATTATTCCTATCTTATGTTATCTTCATATCTTATCTTAACTCTAATGTTCTTGTTTTCAGGGGCCATTACCTAGGCTCTGATGCCAACTGTAACACCCTCCAAATCCGGGGTATTATGAACATTAACTACCTTACTGAACCTGTATAATTATAATATAAATATATAATTACCCATTACTACTACTACTCAGGATCTTTTCAAGGTTAAGGTTTTAAAACAAGAACGGCACACCAACTTTATTACAACAATTCTAAATAAACTGTCTTACAAACTCCCTTTATTACAAACCAGTTTTCTATTCAAATTTTAATCTAAATATCTCTTGTTTAATTTACAACTATACTTATCTTATTACACTTGCTCTGGAATCTCAAAACTCTCTTCTGGGATAGGGACAAACACTCTTGGAATTAGAGGGTCCCGCAGCTTGACCCGATTCTTGATTACTCGGGTTCAGATGGGTTTTATTCTCAACCTTAACTGAAAAACAAGGTGAATAACAATAATAGGGGTGAGCTAAAATTGCTCAACAAGTCTGCAACAATATATATATACTATAAAGAAAGAAAAATAAATGAACCGATAATCTGCTGGTTTGAACAACCATCTATTTCTGTGAGGGACAATGAATGCCATTACTGGCGAGTACCAAATGAACGAGACTGGACACAAGAACCAATATATACACTATAACGTGCTGATCAGTCAGGATACAGTGTGGATCTATTCCCAACGGTATAGACCCCACCAACATATAGGGTACCCAGGCACTATGGCCTAATATTCAAGAGTCCAGTTCATACCCGGCCTGTATCGTAACCATCCAGTCCATAGTTTAGCATCCGGAATATTCGATATACTTTTGATTTATCATAACATCAGAATATATCAGAGTATATGTAATTATTGGAATATGAATAGAGGATTCAATGAATTAAGAGAAATCAAGAATCGAAATGAAATAAAAATAAAGGAACAATAATTGGGGATCAATGTTTGTGAACAAGATTTATCAAGGTGTAGCTGTCATGAAGAGTTGGAAGCAATTCACTATTCTGAACTTAGAATAGGGGAAATACTTTCCTGGTATATGTCTTGCCTCGGGTAGCTAACAACTTCCTATCTCTGTCTTGATTCGCCTCGCTGGTGCTAAATATATCAAGGAAATATACTTGTTTAGTCAACCTACATCGTACACGTATCTCAGATTAATACCACGTAGCCCTTATCATCTACCCATACGATTTTATCCGACTCGTATATAATTATCTAACACAAAGAGTTCACATAATCATATAGCACATAAAGCACATAATCAATTTAAATTTATAATTATTTTTAGAATCGATATTAGACCTATATTTATATTAACAAACACTATCTGACTCGATTCCTAATTTTTCAGGATTTATTGGACTCAGTTTTTTCAATAATAGGGTCTATAAACAAATAATTATCATAAGCTGACTCGCTCTCGAAAGAATCATGATTTATAACTATTTTTAATGGAATCCGGTCATTTTTCCGAGTTTAAGGGTCTTCGTTTCACTTAAATCGGATAGACGGTTTAATTATTACGCAATAAATAAGATTTAATCAATTATTAATTAATTATAATTAATTAATCACAATTAATTAAACATTAATTACATTTTTAAATAATTAACTAAGAATTATCATATTTTAAAGTGATTATTCCCTAATTTTTAAAATTAATTACAATTAATTACAAATTATCTAGTTAAATTGATTACTTATAATAAATTAATCGATACGTATAAATATTACGTAATCTGAACATACGTAAATAAATAAATCGCTACTCGCATTCCAAATTCCTAAAATCTGAAACGCAACTCGAATTATTACAAGTCACTCGCTTAAATCGATAAATTATCGAACAATTAATCGATTTAATTAATTAATCTCAATTATTGAATAATTAATTAAATAATAAATAATAAATAATTAAGTCGATAAATAAATAAATAAATAAATAATTACATTTTCGAATTTCTAAATTAATAAAATAATTTAAAAATTATTTACAAAATAATTCAGATTTTTAATCTAATTATTATTTGATTTTTCTATTTATTAAAACTAAATTTCTGTTTTTATAAAATAAAAATTAATTAAAAAATCCAAAAACACTTTTCTGGAAATGAGTATGGGGGTTTTTGGATCGAAACCGGGTCGACCACCGAGTTGAAACCGGGTCGACTCTGGATCTTCAAGAACGAACTGTGTCGCCGGTCTTTTCTAAAACCCAGCGGCGAACCCAGGTTCCGGCAATGAAATCCAACAACAAAACTCGTATTTCCTGGCTTGCTTTTTCTGCGTTTTTGTTCCTCAACACCACAGGACCACTCCTCCTCCTTCCTCGTCGTTGTTGAAACCGGAGAAACCAAGAAACGCCGCCGACAACGGCGGTTTCCGGCGAGCACGAAATAGAAGCCAACATCGACGGAACCGGCATGAATCGACTCCAAACACGATGATCTAATTACTTATAGCAACATAAACATCAAACAATCAACGGATTTCAGAACCCAAATTAAAACATTAAACCCGAAATATCGACTTTAAAATCAATTAATCAAACGATAAAATTGATTACAGAATCATGTAGAGAATTCAAAGAGCTTCACAACAAGTACTTACATGATCATTTTGGTGTATAGAATGACGTTCAAACTTCGATTTGATTCCAAGAACTCCAAACCCTAGTTTCAGAGAATTGGGGATTTTCTTGAATTTTCTGATTTTTTATGATTAATTAATAATTAATTAGTAAATAATTAGCTATTTATACTAGTAAAAATAATACCCCTAAATAAAATTAAGGCCCTGATTATACATCTAATAAAATTAAATCGCCCCAATTTTTATAATTTTTGTATATTGATTATGAATTTTTAAATATTTAATAAATAAAAAATATATGCCAATTTTTTTTAAAAATTGTGAATAATACAAAAATACAAAGAAAAATGATGTTTGATAATTTCATGATCCTACAAAAATAAAAATGTAATTTTTGTGGGGTTTTTAACACCCGAAGGAACCCGGAAAAGTCGTTTGTCGCGAAATAAGAAAATTTATAAAACGTCTAGGTGTTCAGAATATCGATATGGCATAGGCCATACTTGGCAAAATAGGACCAATGATTTTTTTTGAAATATTGACTTTTAAAACACTGTTTGGGTTGTACAAATTTTGAAATAAAACATATAATTTATAACAAAACACTCGATAAATACCCGAAACATATTTTGATCGAAACAGATAACACGTAGCACATAGCAGCTAGGGTCTTATGAGTCAACACACTTACTGACATAATAATACACATAAATCACCTTTATTAAGATATAATACAAGCGTAATTTCTCGGTCGTTACATGATCAGTTCCAAATCATGCCAATTTACTTTATATATGAAGATGAATTAGAATGAAAAAAGAATGATATAAGAAAATTGTAAAAAAATTTAAGAACTTTCCAGATTGGTAACAAATGAAGAAGTAACAAATTCAGAACTTAAACAATTGTGAACTACTTAAAATGATCAGCCCTTATTACATTAGTATCTTGCTATTTGAGACATCGAAATCACATAAGTTAGCATTGGAAGATGAACACAAAATGCTTATATTGAATTTTTTTTTCCAAAATGGTATTATTCATAATATTTGAACAATTATTCAATTTCTTAGGAATTTTAAAGTTGGGATGAACCAAAACAAATAAATGCAACAGATTAAGCAAATGACAAATTTTAGGATACTTGGAAGCAGAATTTCAGAAATTATAAACAATAAAAGTCAAAGATAAAGTAAAGACCTTTCCAGAGAGTCCAAGAACATAAAATTACAATAAAAGTGGATAACATACAAATTTTTCAAGAATCATATTGTAATACAATACACTTACAAATGTTTTGTAATAATACGAGGATAAAGATGATAGCAAATAATTTATACCTCGAAAGCGTATTAATCATGAATTCTAACCAACGAATTTATAATTTTCATTCACAAGAACCCTACTTCCTTAAACTACAGATCTGTAATGTCCAATAAGATATTATTGTTCGTAGTTTCGATCTCTTCTCTCCATCTCTTTTCTCTCTTCTCGTCCGACTTTTGATAAAAGTAACATAAGTCCTTCTTTTTAACAAACCCTAACCCTTCTTACTCACTTTTTTAAGGCTAATATTGTTAAAACAGTATCATGATTATAAGATAAAAAGAAAATTACATAAACTGATTTTAATTATAACTGACTAATATTATTATATAATTAATATCAAATAATTTAACTATGAATTTTTAAAATTGAACATACAAACACAAACAAGCACAATAGTTTTTTTGTGATATATGTATGATTTAGGAGTTTGTAAGACATCCATCGCGAGTGGAAAATCTCGTGCTTGGCACCTGTGACGCCCTCCAAATCCGGGTCAGAAGTTTAGGGTTCACAACATACATAGACACAATATATAAACCTGCTTATGATAATAATAATAATAATAATAATAATAATAATAATAATAATAATAATAATAATAATAATAATAATAATAATATGCAGTGACCCTACTTACCTTCATCCACAGATCGTAATAGGTTAAAGTATGCACACAAGCTTCAACCATACTTATATTACAAACGTACCAAAACCCATCTATTTTAATTTACATCTGAATAATAAACATTCTTACAAACTTTCAAACTTAAACTATTACAAAAGTCTTCATCTAGCTTATTCCTTCTCAACCTGGAATCCTAGCTCGGACACTTGATTGGGGATCCTCGCTACCAACGGGTTCCTTCTTAACTGGAAAAGAACATAAACATAATCGCATAAATGAGCTAACTAGCTCAACAAGTCACAGTGACAATACTGAGATTAAACAATGATCAAATGAAATGATTTAGGTTAACAAGTTTCTTTATCGGCAATGATGGATATTCAATTTTTATTTTTAAAATCAAGGTTAGGTTGTTGATCAGTCACGCACTAACCCCGAGCAAGGCACACAACTCTGCTCTCTATACTGGATCCAAGACACATATTGGCCTAATACGACCACGAATCTGGCCTGACCACGAATCTGGTCCACAATTATAAAACAATCCAATTATATAACAATAACAGATTAAAAAATGTAAAACAATAAACAGAATCAGAAAAAATGTTGGTCTTCAAGCATAAGGTGATTTGCAATCATTACAAGGGTACAACAAGAAGGTAAGTACAAAGATTGGCTATCAGCTGGTAAAAGAATCAGATAACAGAGAAATCAAGGTCTCGTGTTTATAAGGATTAGTCTTCTGATGTATAAGGTATAAAGGTTTGTATGTTAATCAATTTCGGTTCAGTGATCGGTATATAGTTAGTATGTATTTGTGGAGTAGTATTATATATATGTGGTTTGTATCTGGGTATTCAACAATCAATGGTTTACAAAGAATAAGGCTTACGGCTCAAAGATCAATAATTGGAATCAGGGTTTAGGATTAAATGCTTCAAAGCACTTGCAATATAAATAGAACCAATCAATTACTTGCAACATATCTTGAGAAGGTTAAGAACACTTGCCTTATTTCGACTTGCTACTGCTTTACTTGCACTCGTTCACCGACTCCTAATCACCGACTATCTGCTCCCCCTTTTTACGCTTCGCTTACTCTGTTCAGACATCACAAGTATCTATCAATACTCTTTCTCACTTTATTCTATTCGTTATAAGCTTCTATTTAAACTTCGTTTCATCCAAATCCGACTTACGTATTGAAAGTTATAATTAAAACAGTTAAACAATACATATATAAGCATATCGTACACCAATCGGGTCACATTTAGCACATAGCACGTAAGATATTCGATAAAAATACTTTTTTCAAAAAAGATTCGGGGGTTTTCATATATTTAATACTTTCGAAATTAAAACGGGTCGTTGAATCATTTATAAACAATTAACAGGGTTCGAATACCCGAATCTGACTTTAAAATCATTTTATAATAATTATCGAGCCTTGAAAATAATTTAAAATACTATTTTAAAGCTCAAAACTATTTTTCTGAATTTTTAAATCAAAAGAAATAATTAAATCTAATTAAATAATTAATTAATAATTAATTATAATTAATTAAATCAATTAATTATTTAATATTCGAATTAATTGACCAATTAACTAATTAATTATTAACTAAAATTAAATAATTAAATAATTTAGATTTAATTTTGAATTAAAAATAATTTTTAGAATTAAAATAATGATTTTTGGAATTTTTAATAATTAAAAACAATTTTTTGAAATTAAAATAAATAGAAAATATGGTATTTATAAATTTTTTAAAACAGGAATCCTATTTTTGCAAATTCCAGAACTAAAGGGACCTAACTACATCGTCTTCAGAACTACATGTACCAAACTGTTATTTTTACAACTCCTCGCCGGAAAACGCCCTGTCTCACCGGAGAACACGTTCCCGGAATTCTCACACCACCATCCCCTCCAGATCATATCTCTAGAACACCAGGAATCTATTCATGCAGTCAAATCGAATTGATAACCCCTAAGTTGGCCGGAAAAGCTCAAAGAAAACTCGCTGGACGGCGAGTTCTTCTTTGCTCCGGTCAGGCCAACTCCGGTATCGTCTGTACACGAGACCACCACCAATCGATTCCTCTTTTCAAGCTCTACATGTTCATATCAACTAAACAATCTAATAACCCCGAGACCAAAAACCCCCAAATTCAATTGAAAACATTCATACGCTATATAAACCCTAATTTCATAATTCTAAGATTAAACTTAATTTTGAACATGTTATTGAACTCTAAATATTACGACATACCGAAATGATCAAAATCAAATTATCTACAACATGTAAGCATCAAATCACACAAACAACATCAAAATCAAAAATTCATAATTAAATCCAAAATAATTCGAATTTCAATAAATTTATAGAAAAATACCGGTTGATGTTGCAGGTATAAAAGTTACAGAATCTGGTAGTACTCTCCAAGACCTTCGTTTTGGTTACTTGAACTCCAAAATCAGAGATTGATATCACCTTGAAATTTGGGTTTGATTGCGAAGAACACTATGAATTTAGGGTTTTTCTCCAAAAATTTATAAATATTACTGTTTGCAAATGATTATATGTACAAAATAAAATACGGTAAGGGATATTTATATTTGCGGAATATGGGTACCCCGTTGGATCATACTGGATATAAAATATAATTTTTAATTGATAAAAAAGATCCAATTCGGTACCGGTCTTAGGATAATTATCCAAAACTAAGCATTTTGTAAATACAGACTTGGTCTTAACGCTTTGGTTACATGAATTACGAGAAGATAATATCATAGTTTAATCAAAATATCCCGTTTCTCGAAAGTACGAATTTTATCGGTTTATCGAAACGAATATTGTATCGAAAATTTTGCACCGGGACCCGCAAAGGGAAAACCGTATTCCATAACGAAAAAGTCAAAAAATGGAAAATGTTCGGAATATTGCAATTAGGTTAGAAAGGTGTTTTCCCGAGACTTCCAGGTGGTAAAAACATACAAAAGATTGAAGTCGGTTGGTTCTCGATTATACAAAATAGTTTATAATTACTGAGAAAAATAATTTATTAAATCCATAAATCCTTTATAAAATCATATAACAACATAAAAATTAATAGAAAAATATCACAATTATCTATACTTTATTTTGGACATATAAAAATTAAAATACTCAAATTTTATCATATTTAAACATCCAAACACAGATACCACTTAACAGATAATTCACTAAAAGTTCATATAATAAACACAGAATATTTATTTATTGACAAAAATAATTACACGATATATCACGGATATTACATCCTTCCCCCTTAAAATGATTCTGTCCTCACAATATCCTAAGAAAACAAATGAGAGTACTATTCTCGCATATCACTTTCTAGCTCCCAGGTTGATTCTTCAACCCTTGGGTTTCTCCACAATACTCTAACTAACTTTAGAACTTTATTTCTTAACACTTTCTCTCTTTCTTCTAGAATCTCTATCGGATTCTCTACATAAGACAAATATGCCTGAAGTTCTATCGGCTCGTACTCAATTACATGGCTAGAATCTGAATTATATTTCTTAAGCATCCATACGTGAAAGATATTATGAATGTGCTCCATATGAGGGGATAACACCAATTGGTATGCTACCTTGCTAACACGCTTCAAGATTTTAAAAGGTCTGACGTATCTAGGACTCAACTTTCCTTTCTTTCCAAATCTAGTCAATCCTTTCCACGGTGAGACTTTCAATAATAGTAAATATCCGTCTTCAAATTCCATTCCCTTTCTCGATTGATATGCATATTTTCTCTGGCGGTCTTGGGCTGCATTTAACCTTTTCTGAATAACTTCAAAAACTTCTTTTGTTTGTTACACCGATTTGGGTCCAAGTATCTTGCGTTCTCCTACTTCATCCCAATATACTGGTGATCAACATTTATGTCCATAAAGGGCTTTGTAGGGTGGCATCTCAATGCTGGAAAGGTAACTGTTGTTGTAAGCAAATTCTACTAGGGTAAATGCCCATCCCAACTTCCTTCGAAATTAATAACACAAACACGTAACATGTCCTCGATTGTCTGAATAGTTCTTTCACTTTGGCCATCGGTTTGTGGATGGTAAGCTATAATTATATTTAATCTGGTTCCCAAACATTCTTGAAAACTTCTCCAAAATATCAAATTAAATCTTGGATCTCGATCGGATACGATAGACACAGGTACTCTATGACGAACTACTACCTCTTTCAGATACATGTAAACCAACTTGTCCAATGAAAACCTTTTATTAATAGGCAGAAAATGAGCTGATTTGGTAAGTCTGTCCACTATAGCCCAAATGGCATCGTGGTTCACTTTCGTCCTTGGTAATCCAACTATAAAATCTATGGCAATATGTTCCCACTTCCATTCTGGAATCTTTAATGGTTGCAACAGTCCCCTTGGTCTTTGGTGCTCTGGCTTGTTTTTTTGACACGTATAACATCTGCTAACCCATTCCATAATCTCTCTCTTCATGTCTGGCCACCATTAATTTTCTTTAAATCTATGTACATCTTGCTACTCCCTGGATGGATTGAATACCTGGAATTGCAAGCTTCTTGTAGAATTTCATTCCTCAACTTGTCACTGGTGGAATCCAAATTATGGAGGAAAATATGAAAATACCTTGATCATCCTTTTGAGTGCACAATTCCTCTCCTTCCAAATGATTGATGTCCTGATCCATTACTTCCTCTTGACACTTCTTTATTTTCTCTAACAGCTCTGGCTGAAAATTTGTACTATACATATCTGCTTCATCAGGCTTGCAAACTCTGATCTCCAATTCCAATTTCTAAAATTCCTTATATAACTCTTCTAGTACTGTCAACACGTTCAATCTCTTCTTTCTACTTAGAGCGTCTTCCACAACATTTGCTTTTCCTGGGTGATAGTTAATCGTATAGTCGTAGTCCTTGATCAACTCCAATCATCATCCGTGTCTCATGTTGAGTTCCTTTTGCGTGAATATGTACTTCAAACATTTATGATCCGTATAAATCTCACATTTTTCTCCATATAAATAATGTCTCCATATCTTCAAAGCGAATACTATGGCCACTAGCTCCAAGTCATGAGTAGGATACTTCTGCTCATGAGGTTTTGGTTATCTCGATGCATATGCAATAACCTTGTCATGCTGCATCAAAACACAACCTAATCTCTTTTGAGATAGATTACAAAATTTCCTTGATCATCTAGAAGTGACAAAACAAGTGCCGTGATCAATCTTTTCTTCAATTCTTGAAAACTTTCTTCATACTTCTCGTTCCATATGAACTTCTCATTTTTCCTGGTAAGCTTCGTCAAAGGCGTCGCAATCTTCGAGAAATCTTGAACAAATTGTCGATAATATTCCGCTAATCCTAAGAAACTTCTCACTTCTGTTGGTGTTTTTGGCCTTTTCCAATTCGTAATGGCTTCAATATTCGCTGAGTCCACTTTGATGCCTTCATTACTAACTATGTGCCCTAAGAACTGAACTTCCTGTAGCCAAAATTCAAACTTTGAAAATTTAGCATACAACTTTTCCTTTCTTAAAATTTCCAATGATATCTTTAGATGTTCCTTGTGGTCTTCTGTTGACTTCGAGTAAATCAAAAGATCCTCTATAAACACAATGACAAACTTATAACGACTCGTGTGTTTTTGAATTATTTAAATGTGTGATTATTACGGAAATTATTAAATAAAATATGTGTATTGGTTTTGACCGCTCTGTGTTGGTTGATTATTATATAGGTGTAATTTATGATATATAGGGTTTTTCGCGTAATTAATTAAGGAATTGCATTGAATTGTTCCACTTTTAAAGTGAATTTAATGCAACTTTATTTGTATAAATATTTGAAGTGTCCCTAAAATTATTTTTATGATTTTATAATTTCAGTAATTATTTTTAGGATTTTATAAAATTGAGAAATCAATATTTTATTAATTATTTATCTTTAAATGATTTTCTGAATGATTTTATTTGTAAAATCCATATTTAATTCAAGAACTCTTCAAAAAATATGAAATTCATATTTATTTAAGTTAAAAATATTTCGAGAATTTTAAAATTATTTTGGAAATTATCGGGATTAATTTCACACGCGCGTTGTTTCCTTTATTTGTTAAAAGCGGGTATAAACTGCCTTTTAAAAATTATTTTAAAATTACGAAATTTATGTTTTGTAAACTTTGGGATATTTACGACATTTTAAGATTATTTTCATAATTTTCAAAAATTGTTTTGCGTACACCTTTGTCCGTTAGTTTTGAATTTCGGGATTAACCGGGTCTCGGAATCTTCAATATACGTATTTGAATTACAGTAGTCGTACTACCAGTTGTACTACTATGTGTAGTGCATTGATTGTACAGCATAAAAATAATAAAATAAAAATAAAAAACAACACCACCCCTGTAACCCCCCTTCCTCTCGGTCTCCCTGTGGTATTAAGCTCTTGAGGGTTCGATTTTCTCCCTCGTGTGTTCTGATTCCTCCCGCTAAATTCCGCCTTTTCTCTGTCAGTCTTCTTTCTCGGCGAATTATGCCGCCACCTGAGTCCTGTATCTCTGACTTCTTTCCGGTGAATGCCTTGGCTCGGTTTCTGCTTCTTGGTATATGTTTATATACACACGAATATATATATACGTATGTTGTGTGTATGTGGATATTGCTGTTGTGTGATTTTCGACCTGGGTTACCTCCGACCGGTTTCCATTCATTTTCCTGTTTGCTATGTTCTCGGTTGCAAAGTTGCTTGGACTGTTAATTTGTGCGTGTAATAATTTGGAACTTTGAATATTTTGCAGGAATTATTTGATTGATTTTCGTGAAATAAATATTTCGTGCAGATATTATTATCAGTTAATCGGTGATATTTCGTGTGGAAACCCGAAATTTATCGGGTACCGACGAATTTTTACCGCCGTCGGCGATGAGCCTGGGCGAGCCGACGGTGGACTATGATGTTTATTCTGAGTCCTAATATTTTAAAATAAATAAATCAATTCGTGAAATTATTTTCAAAATGAGAATTTGATTTTTACATTAAGTCGAGTACATAATTTAGTTGACGAGTTGGGATTGGATTGACTGTTAGGTTGAACTGATGATTGGGATTGTGGTTGTTGTGAATTGGATTGTCGTTATTGAATTGACGTCGATCGATGTTTCGACAGGTAGTCCGATAAACAAAGGGGACGCTGTCCGATTTTCGGAAAATCAAACTACGGAAATACGGGAGCGTATCCGAGGATTATCAGGACGTCGAGCGAGTATAAGTAAATACATAAACATATGGTTTATACAGAACCTGATTGTATGCTGTGTTGTATGTTTTGTCCAAAACACAGTAACCCTAATTTCATAAAATGACAAGTATACGTATTTTCTAAAAACAAAAACTGGATCGATTTCGAGAATGTGAACCCTAATTGTTGTCTGTGTTATTCTAATATGAATAATTACGAGTCGGGTTTGAATATCGTTGGGTAAGAATTACTATTGAGGATATGTCAAGCATACCTAGACGTCTAACGTAGGGTATTTTGACCCTGTAGGTTATAGTCGGGAACCTGAAAGTGGACGATGGACTAAAGATAACATAGTGGTCAGTCGACGAGCTCAGTAGAGTTTCAACAGAAAGACCTGAGTGCGAAGTCGAATCCAATGGGATCTAGTGGTTGAACGTTAGAACCTGAGCAGCAGAGTCGGCTCAGAGTTGATCAGTAATAGTTGTAAAGCCTTGTAAGGCAAGTATTTCTGAACTTTTCTTCAAGATATAAATTACCAATGTTTTTGAACTATTTTGTAACATGTCGCTATTATTTAAAATAACTCCTGTTTTATATTGTAAGAGCTTTAAATCATTTAACATTGAACCCTGATTTTCTTGATCTTGAGCCATAAACCTTATTCTTTGTAATCCGTCCTTTGTTGATCCTCAAACACCAAACACTGAAAGAGAATGTGTTAGTCCCTTAACAATGTAGCAAGAATTACAGAAGGGGGGTTGAATGGAATTCTTGAACCTTTTTCTTGAAATAAAAATGTTCAACTCGATTATTGATATATTTGTTTTGATTAGCACAATGCGGAATATAAACTTAAATGAATCAAAACACAAGTAATTAAAAACAAGAGTCTTGAAAAACTTTCTGGTGGATTTAAACAATTCCACCAGAGATATATATAATATATCGAGAAGACTCTGTGTGCAGAAATGCTCACAGCTGCTTATAAAATAGAACTACTGAGAATACAGGAAATGCTAAAGATTATGCTTACAAAGATTTCTCTATTTTTGAGTTTCTCTCAGTATTTTTAATTGTTTTTCTATTTGCTACAAACTTGGTTTATATAATACCAAGATTACAAAGTCAAAAAGACTGAACAAATATAAAATCTAACAGTCTTAATCTTTGCTGCTTTTCGTCCTTTATTACCCAGTTAATGGGCTTCCACAATGTGTTTGTATACAACTCGACGGCTGTGTGTCAGCTTTCACTGTTCAACTGACTTTGAATTCTTGATATGATCATCTGTCGACTTTCAGATCATCCGTCGACTGCTATGTTAAACATCCGTTGATAGTCATTTGATCATCCGTCGAAGGCTTTGTTAATCATCCGTCGGTAGCTATTTTGGCACTTGACTTCATTTCACTTATACAGAATTACAAGACATTACTTATGTACAATTAATCAACCTATTCTGCATATCTAGTTAAAGTCAACATGACTTATATACTACTACAGATTCTATACAAAGGTGCATACATCACTGTGCTACAAACTTATTATTACATAAGCTACTCACTCGATGGATAATAAGTTAATCATCCGTCAGGACTATAATGATTTATCCGTCGGGACTATAATTCTTATCCGTCGAGTGCTACATTATTTCACTAAGTAAAATCTACTTAGATGTTTTGTTTAAGTGATCATCAGGTACACAACATATTCACAACAGAATGATTTGAAAAAACAGAAACTTCTATACTCCAATCATTCTTAATAACATCAAAGAACCATATCTTGAAAAATCATTACTGGTCAAATACCTGACCCATGTACAAACTGAAAACTGTTTCTTTTACATACCCTGATATACCTTTGTGATATCCATGAGTTTCTTTACATTTTATTCAAATGTTTAATCATCATTGATTATGATCTTGTGTTATCGAATTATATTGTTTATCATATTGAACTGCTTTAGGATTGGATAGTTTTTATATATGTGGACCAGATTCGTGGTCAGACCATACCAATGGTCAAGTCTGGATCTTCTTCCAAGCTTTCTGTTGTTTTCTTCAATTTGATTCTGGAGCTGCCTGTGGAATTCTAGTTCATCAGATTCTGAGAGATCTAGCATTTCCTGCATCTCCAAGAGAGTCTCATTTCTAGAGATACTCAATTGGTCTTCTAGTCTGAAGAATCTTCTCACACCCTTGTCATCCATGAATTCCATCATCCAGTAGGGCCTTAGATGCACTCTTCTCCCTGTGTATGGGATGATTAGAGTCTTTGGGAGTGCATCTTTAGCTCTAACACTCCTCAGCTCTTCAATCTTCTTCAATACTAGTCTTCTTGCAGTTACATTGAACCCAAAGTTTTTCTTGAAGGATGAATAGACTTTGATCAACACAGCTTGGCTTTCTTGAAGTATCATGTGAAGAGGCCACTGAATCTCCCTTCCTCCTTTGTACTTGAACACCAACCTTTCAGGTTGGTTTCTGTATACATCAATTGCCCTTACTTCATCCAGTTCCTCCAGATAAAGGTTTAGATCTGAGAATTCTTTGATGTCACACAAGTACAAGTAGTCTCCCCTGTTGACCTTGGATTGAGCTTCAACTACGAACTTGGATTTGAGAGGTGACAGCTTCACTTTCTTGACTGCCCTTGATTTTGTCCTTTTTTGGCTTGGTAGGGATTGGCAAGTTAAAGTCAGGAATTGGTAATTTATCCCACTCTATTGGCTCATCCTTTGGCACAATAGGCTATCCATGTATGATCTTGTAGGGGTCCACCACCCTTATGTCTTCAAATACCACAGAGGGCTTTGATGCTTGAGTTTTAGCTGGTGTGGATTCCTTAGGAAATTGATCTTCCAATTCCTTGTCAACAACATCCAGTTTCCTTTTAGTTCTTCTAGCCAATTCTTTCTTTCTTCGGGATTTCTTTTGTTCTTCAATCTTCTTCTTTAATTCAGCAGCTTCAGATGGTTGAGAAGGAATTTGTTGAGAAGAATTCATAGCCTGTAGCTTGTCCGAGATAGCAATCTGTTCTTTCTTTTGTTTAGACTTCTTTGCATCTAGAGCAGCTTGCCTCTTTTCCTGCTTTAATCTGGCTTTTTCTTCTTTCTTTGCTTGAGCAAACTGTGGATGTCCAGCTACCACACAAATTTCCTTTCCATTTCTGAATATCTTAGCAATTATCCTTTTTGAAGCTGAATCAGCTGGATCTTTATAGAAGACAATGGATCTTGACAGAAGCTTCTTTTCATCAGGCTTGGGTGTCTCATACACAGTGTCCAAGGAATTCTTCAAAGATGACTTTGGATAATTTGCCCTTGGTTTGAGAATTATTTTAGCCTTTTGTGATTTGATGCAGGAAGATTGTCCTTTCTCCAGATAGTTCATGCTCATCTCATTCACACTGATTGGCTTGACATGAGAGTGATGGATGGCTGAGTTAACTGGCTCCTCAACTAGTTTAAAATTTCTCTGAATTTCCTCATCAATCTTTTCCTAATTGATTAAACTCAACTTTCCTTTTTCAGCAACTTTCAAATTTGCTGCTGCTGCTTCAATTAGATCTATACCATCTGCAACTGGTGGCTTGGAGATAGTAATTGAAGGTACAATTACTTTGCTGATTTGTACTTGAAGTTTCTCCCCCTCTATTGGTCCTTTCTCCCCCTTACTTGATTCTCTGCCCCCCTTTTTGTTATCATCAAGTTGAGGAGTTAGGTCTTGTGCTTTAGCCAATTGCATGAGAAGATTTGTCTGAGTCTGTTGATTTTGAAGAAGAATAGCCACTGAATCTTCAATAACTTGAACTCTGTTTTCCAGCTTGGCTAGCTTCTTTTCAGATTCTGATTCTCTCCTTAATCTTAGTAGTAGATCTTGCATGGTACCATATGGCATTACTGAATCCAGCTTCTCAGAGTTATAGGTCTTCAATTAAGCTATATCTCTTTTCAATTCATCCACACTGAGATTCTGTCTTAAGTGCTGGATCTTCATTAGATGTAGAGAGTCTAGGTGAGCTTGAAGAACAGCCTTGGTACCAGCATCTGAAGTTTCCTGAAGGGCCTGTTGAATAGCTATTACTTGTTTGAACAAAGACACCTCAAATTATCCTGGTGTAGATTCCTTTGCCCATGCCCATTCAGGTAAACTTAAAGCAGAACTTGGGCCTTCAGCTCCCCCTAAGTTCATGCTTCCATCCAAAGAACCAGAGTCATCATCATTAGAATTTATTCCAAATTCTTTAGATGGCTCTCCAGCTTGAGAATGCATCCTGTTAACAGCAGCTTTATCTCTTTGAAGAGATTCTGTGGTGTGCACCAAATTCAAAGTCTGCTCTGCCTCCACATTGCCCTGAGCAGCCAACAATTGATAGGCTGACACAGGATGAGTAAAAGTGTCAGCATCCAAGGAAATGTTATCAATTTCAGCTTTGTAATGTTGTTGAAATTGTCTTCCCTTTTCAGCATCATCCACAATCATTGACTCACTAGCAATGGCTGGATCCATCCTTATTTCTCCTGTACCTGCCTTTTTCTCATATTCTCTCTTTTGTTGCATCAGGGTCTCACCCTGGCTCCCCACCCTCACACCCTCACCTTCACTTACTAAGGTGGGACTCCTCTCACTCACTTTTGCCAATCCTGAATAAATGGATTGCTGAGATTCACTCTTTTCCTCTCCTTTTTCCTGGGAGCAACCCAGCCTCTCACTCAAGGCACTCTCCTCTCTCAGTCCTAAGAGTGATTGTATTACCACTAAATCTTCTGCACTAGAAATAATTGAAGTTTGAAGTTGTACGGAGACACTCGACGGATAAGTGATATCCATCGGGTGAGTGGTAAAGCTATCCGACGGATAACTGCTGTTAAGCTTATCCGTCGGGATACAATCACTACTCGACGGATGAGCAATATCCATCGAGAGAGTAGAAATGAATGAGGTGGGAAGAGAAACTATTGTTGACTCTGTGTTGATTGAAGTTATTTGAGGCATAGATGTCACAATAGTATCTAAAAGAATTGGCAAGTGAGCCAACAAATCATCTAAAAGATGATGCTCACTTGCACTAGATTTTGGCTTCCCCAACAGAGTTAAAGAAGGGGAATCAGGAATTGAAGTGTTTATCATATCCACTTTCAGTGAGTTAGTTGGTGAGTATGGTGTTTCAGTGGCTTCTATTATAAGAGATTTTGGCTGTGACTCCACATTTATTGGAGCCACATCAATCTAAATTTGAGAAGGTGTAGGGACTGTGTCTTTAGCACCAGTTTGCACTGTGTGTGTGCCCTGTGCATCCCCAGTTGTTTTGGATTTCTTCTTTCTAGTGTAAGTTTGGGGTGAGCTTGTGTCCCTAACCCTTTTGGCCTGTGCTCTTGGATGAGAGCTTTGTTCAATAGCCACATCCTTTTGGGCGGATGCAGCTAGAAGTGAGCTTTTGTCCTTTGTACTGCAGTTTGTTGGGAAACTGCAGTGTGGCTAGGCTGGGATTCACTCAACTCTCCAACCTTATCCTTGGGGTTTCTTTGATGTTCACCCCTTCCCTCACCTATCTGACCCTCCTTCACACTCCCCTCTTTGGCTTTGGTAGATTTTTCAACTGGTACCTTTTGAGAGATTCCAGAGGGGGTTTTCTTTGATTTGGATTTGGAAATTACAGTTGTTTTGGCAGCTTTGGTAGGCAACTGTTTGGTCATTGTCACAGTTGCCATAGCTATGCCTGAAGTCAAAGAAATAGAGGAGATTGGAATAGTTGAGGGTATGGATGAACTTACCTCACTTACCTAAGGTGTCAGCATTACAGGGAAATAGAACATTGGCACATCCCTATGGTGGTTGGCTTTGTTCAAATCTGCAATGATTCTTCTCTCTTGAACCCAACAAGCTAATTTGTTGTTTGGGTTCTCAAGTGCAATTTCTTGACAAAGATGGTTAGCCAATAGCATAAAAAAACTAGCATAATATATGTTCTTTCCCCTTTTGGCTAACTCACCTAGTTTAAAACCTAACTCATATATGACAAGGTCATTGAAATTGTAAAATTTGTCTGTAACTAGCATGTATAGCATGTTAAGCATGGAAATGTTCACAGAATCAAAATTATTGATTTTTCCAGAGAAAACTTTAGTTACAACATCACACATAAAACTCCATTCCTTCCTAAGACCTAATCTCCTAATATCACTTAGCTTATTAGTAGGAAGTGCATAATGCATGGAATTAAGCATATTGATCAAATCAGTGTCAGTGTGTGGTGAAGTTACATTATCATCAGGAATCTTGAAACATGCTTTTATCACATCACTATTGATACATAATTCATTACCTTTGATGGTCAGAGTGATGGTTTTGTCAGTAGAGTTGTAAATTGGAGAGGTCCACATCTCTTCTACAACTTCACAAAAGATTGTGGGTGATTCAAGCATGGAAAAACTTAACTTGCAGTTCTTCACGAAGTCCATCATCTTGTGATAGTCTTCTCATTGCTGAATGCCCTGGTTGACCAAAGAACTGAAGTTGTTCTTCTCATAAATGAACCCAGTCTGAGACATAATATTTACTACAGGTGCCATTGTTAGAGAAGGAAAGCTTGAAGAGAAAGAGGATTTTTGCTTGAGAGAGAATGAAATAAACACAGTTGAATTTGAGAATGATAAAAGAAAATGATTAGAAGGAAATAAGCTTTTATACTTTGCTCAAAAACAACGGATAAAAATAATAAAGAGAAGTAAATTACCCAATAGAAATTGCCTAAATTAGCCGTTTTTATAAATAAACTGTAAAAATTCCACTCATTATCCGTCGTGTAATGCATACAAACTGTAAGTATACTCGATGGATAATGTTCAGGGAATTAACGGTTAAGATTTAGACACTTCGACGGATGAGGATAAACTGTTATTCGTCGAGTTTTAAAAGATTCCAGAAAAATAATTGATTTTTATTTGCACATTGTATATCGACGGATGACTTAACTTGATGGATAATGGTCATCCGTCGAGATGCAAATTTTGACTTAGCCAAAATTTTATCCATGACTAAAAATCAGTTAAATTTCTGGCTACTTTTCAACTTGCAAAATAACTCAGATAGATTCAAGAGTAATTAAGCATACCTAACTCACTTACCAACCTAGAAAAGGTGGATTCATCCAGTGGCTTGGTAAATATATCTACAAGTTGCTTTTCACTTGGAATAAAATGTAACTCTACAGTACCATTCATTACATGTTCCCTTATGAAATGGTACTTGATATCTATGTGCTTTGTCCTTGAATGTTGCACTGGATTTTCAGTGATGGCAATTGCACTTGTGTTATCACAGAAAATAGGAATCCTCTCAACTTGCAAACCATAGTCTAGCAATTGATTTTTCATCCATAAAATCTGTGCACAGCAACTGCCAGCAGCAATATATTCAGCTTCAGCTGTAGAGGTAGAAACTTAATTTTGTTTTTTACTGAACTAGGACACAAGCTTGTTTCCTAGAAATTGACAAGTTCCTATTGTGCTTTTTCTGTCAATTCTGCAACCTGCATAGTCTTCATCTGAATAACCAGTTAGATCAAAACCAGAATCTCTAGGATACCAAATGTCAAGTTTTGGTGTTCCCTTGAGATATCTGAAAATTCTCTTAATAGCTATTAAGTCAGACTCTCTAGGATCAGCCTGAAATCTAGCACATAAACATGTAGCAAACATTATATCTGGCCTACTAGCTGTTAAGTACAGAAGTGAGCCAACCATGCCTCTATAGCTTGAAATATCCATAGACTTTTCAGTAGTGTTTAGTTCAAGCTTAGTTGTAGTGGCCATGGGAGTTTTTGCAGATGTGCAATCCATTAGATCAAACTTCTTTAAAAGATCAAAAATATATTTAGTTTGACTAATGAATATTCCATCACTAACTTGCTTAACTTGTAAACCAAGAAAGTAAGTTAGTTCTCCCATCATACTCATTTCATACTTACTTTGCATCAGTTTGGTAAACTTTTTACAAAGTTTCTCATCTGTAGAGCCAAAGATAATATCATCTACATAAATTTGAACAAGTATGCTAGAGCCATTAACATTTCTGAAAAATAAAGTTTTATCTACAGTACCTCTTGTGAAGTGATTTTCCAAAAGGAACTTTGATAAAGTGTTATACCAGGCTCTAGGTGCTTGCTTTAGTCCATAAAGTGCTTTCAGTAGATAATAGACATACTCTGGAAAATTTGGATCTTCAAAGCCAGGAGGTTGACTAACATACACTTCTTCCTCCAAATCTCCATTCAGAAAGGCACTTTTGACATCCATTTGATAGACCTTGAAATTGGCATGGGCTGCATAGGCTAAGAAGATTCTGATGGCTTCAAGTCTTGCAACAGGAGCAAATGTTTCATCAAAATCTATTCCTTCTTGCTGGAAATAGCCTTTAGCAACCAATCTGGCTTTGTTCCTTACTACTATGCCATTTTCATCCATCTTGTTTCTGAATACCCATTTGGTGTCTATTGGATTCTTTCCTTTAGGCCTGGGTACCAGCTTTCATACTTTATTCCTTTCAAATTGGTTTAGCTCCTCCTGTAGAGCTAAAATCCAATCAGGATCTAACAAGGCTTCTTCTACCTTCTTTGGTTCTTCCTTTGACAGAAAGCTTCTGTATAGACATTCTTCTTGAGTTGCTCTCCTGGTTTGAACTCTAGAAGAAACATCACCAATAATCAGTTCAAAGGGGTGATCTTTTGTCCATTTCCTTGGTTGAGGTAGATTAGCTCTAGATGAAGAGACCTCAATGTTGTCTTGATGTGTGATTGAGTTATGATTGCTAGAAACTCCCCCTGAGTTTGTGGATCTATGATTTGAGAAATGGGTACTTTCTATGGGTGATCTGCCTTGACTTCCTGCTTCTTTTGATAACCCAACGGATGGTGAATCTTGAGTACCGACGGATGAGGCAGGTTGTCTACCGACGAATAACACAGATTGCCTTCCGACGGATGAAGCATTTTGCAACTCGACTGATGTTGAGTTTTGTGCTTCATTGGTGGTAGATTTGTCTGCATTATCCTTAGACACTGTTTCTTGATCACTCTCATCATCACTTTCACCACTAACCATCTCAACATTGTCGAATTTGAGACTCTCATGGTAATCTCCATCTTTCAGTCCTTCAATCTTTTTATCATCAAACACAACATGTATAGATTCCACAACAATGTTGGTTCTTAGATTGTAGACTCTATATGCTTTACCAACATCATATCCAACAAAAATTCCTTCATCTGCTTTGGCATCAAACTTCCCATTTTGATCAGTTTGATTTCTCAGAATATAGCATTTACAACCAAAGACATGAAGAAAGTTTAGAGTTGGCTTCTTGTTCTTGAATAATTGACAAGGTGTCATGCATCTTGCTTGATTAATCAGAGAGATGTTCTGAGTGTAGCATGCAGTGTTTACAGCTTCAGCCCAGAAATATGTTGGTAATTTTGATTCTTCAAGCATTGTCCTTGCAGCTTCAATAAGAGATCTATTCTTTCTTTCCACTACTCCATTCTCTTGTGGAGTCCTTGCTGCTGAAAACTCATGCAAGATCCCATTTTCCTCACAAAATGCTCTCATGACATAGTTCTTGAACTCAGTTCCATTGTCACTCCTGATTCTTCTAACTTTGAAATCAGGATGATTGTTAACTTGCCTTATGTGATTGATGATGATTTCACTAGCCTCATCTTTAGACTTTAGGAAATATGTCCAAGAGAACTTTGAGAAACCATCTACAATTACTAGGCAAAATCTTTTCTTTGAAATTGACAATACATTGACTGGTCCAAACAAATCCATGTAAAGGAGTTGCAGAGGCTCTTCAATTTCTGAATCAAGTTTCTTCCTGAATGATGCTTTGATCTGCTTCCCTTTTTGGTAGGCATCACACAGTCCATCCTTTGTAAACTCCACTAGAGGAATGCCTCTAACTAGCTCTTTCTTTACTAGCTCATTCATGGTCTTGAAGTTTAAATGGGATAGCTTCTTGTGCCATAGCCAACTTTCATCTTGACTTGCTTTACTGAGAAGACAAGTTACAGATTCTGCTTTAGTTGAGTTGAAGTCAGCTAGATACACATTTCCTCTTCTCACACCAGTGAGAACCAGTTTGTTGTTTTGATTGTTAGTCACAACACAGGCTTCTTTGTTGAAGGTTACTGAGTTGCCTTTGTCACAAAGCTGGCTGATACTCAACAGATTGTGTTTGAGACCATCCACTAAGGCAACCTATTCAATGATGACATTGTCCTTTGAAATCAAGCCATATCCCACAGTATAACCTTTGCTGTCATCTCCAAAAGTGATACTTGGGCCAACTCTTTCCTTAAACTCTGTGAGCAGGGTAAAATCACTAGTCATGTGTCTTGAACAGCCACTATCCAAGTACCAAAGATTCTTTCTGTTTCCCTGCACACATCAAAATCAAATCAAGTTGATTTTGGTACCCAAGTTTTCTTGGGTCCTGCCTTGTTAGCTTTTTTCTTCTGTTTCTTAGGCCTTATCTCATTTGACTTAAGAATTTCAGATTCTTCCTTAGTCAATTGGGTTGTACCTTTGAAACCACTAAATGCAACAGAATTATCATGCATGTTATGGCTAACAGGAAATGGCATGCTTGGTGCAAACATGTTATTCCAGTAAGGCATGCTAAATGGCATTTGAGGCATATTGTATGCAGCATAATATGGATTAGGTGCAAATGGCATATTAGCAAACTGTGCATTCATATTCTGTGTAGGCATATCATTAACAGGCATGGGAGGCATGACATTCATGTTAGGAAATTGAGGCTGAACAGACATGGGAGTAGGCATGGAAGATTTGCAATTAACAGACAAATGATTTACACTACCACACTTGACACAGATTTTTCTAGGAGCATATTTATCAGGTGTGTAGTTATTGTGTTTGTTAATCCCTACTTTACCATTCCTATTATTTTTCTTTTTTGTCTCTATTTTTACCTCTATCTTCTCAAGTCTGTCACTTAACTGTTTGACAGTCATGTGACCAACATTAGCCTTTTTCCCTTTCTTAGCTTGACTTGACTCTCCTGAAACAAAGTTCTTGGAAACAGACCCATACTTTTCATTTAGCTTGATCAATTTGGCTTTGCTAATGGGTTTGCTTATAGCCGACGGATGAGGATTTTTATCATTCGACGGATAACACTTTTTGTTATCTGACGGATAGTCCTCATCATCCGTCGAGTCTACATCTGTCAGCAACCCATCTACCAAAATAGGTTCTAGTTTCTCCTTATTCTTTTTCCAGGCTTCATCACAAAAAGACTCAATTCCTTGAACCTTGGTGATTTGAGCATGAACATCCCTAGATGTTTTCCATGCTTTAATCACCTCTTGTTCACGCTCGAGCTGCTTTTTCAAAATTTCTTCCTTTTTCAAGGACTCTGTTAATTCCTCCTTGGCAATCTTACACTCAATTTTTAGTTTCTCAAACTCAACAAACTGAGACTCAAGCACATTGTTCCTCTCACTTAAAAACAAATTGTTTTCTTTGATTTTAGCATTTCCTTTAGTGAGAGACTTAAGTGTAACACGCAAATGATACAATTCTATAGACATGTCATTTATGGCATCATTACACTCAGCTTTAGATAAATGTGCAAGGTTTGTAGTGATTACCTGATTGCTTGAGGAACTTGTTTTTGTTTCATCAGACTTGGCCATTAGGGCTAGATTGACATAGCTGACATCTTCATCTTCATCCAAACCATCAGCTGCCCAGTCATTCTCTTGTGAAATAAAAGCCCTTTCCTTTTGTTTGAGTAGATTAAAGTATTTTTGCTTGTAATCTACAGACTCAAACCTTTTCTTACTGGAATCTGACTTTCTACACTCATTTGCAAAATGCCCTGCCAAACCACATTTGAAACATTTGAATTTTGACTTATCCACCATGTTTCTATTTGGCTTGGCTGCTCCAAAGTTCTTTTTGAACTTGAGCTTGGCAAATCTTCTTGAAAGGAATGCTAGGTGCTCATCAATGTCCTCCATGTCATCTTGGCTCAATGATTCTTCACTTTCTGCAGCTAGCCCCTTACCCTTGCTTTCACAGACCTTTGAAGTTGATTCCACAGCTTCCATCTTCACTTCTTTCTCCTTTTCCAGATCAGCAACTAGTGCAATGGATCCTCCTTTCTTCTTTCCTCTCTCCATTCTTTCATCCTGATCTATCTCAAGCTCATAGGTTTTCAGAATGCCATACAATCTCTCTAAAGTAAACTGCTTATAATCTTGTGAGTTTCTCAATGAGACTGTCATTGGTTTCCATCATGATGATGTTATCAAACATGTCTGCATCAACACCATTGAACAGAATGTTCATGGTCTTTTTATTTTTCCTGACTTGTTCAATGTCAGGATCAGACCATTCATGCCATGGCTTTGAAACAAATGGCTCATTTCCTATTGCAGCTCTCATTGGAACATGAGGGCCTCTTTCTATGCAGTCCACATAGGCCTCATCTTGAGAAAGCATATGAAGATGCATCTTTACCTTCCGATGATGGTAATTATATTTATCAAGAAAAGGATTCTTGACTCCAACATCTTTCTTGTTCATCTTGCTGAATTGTTTTGATCTTTAAACTCTTTGTAGATTAAGTGCCTGATCTAATACCAATTGTTAGTCCCTTAACAATGTAGCAAGAATTACAGAAGGGGGGTTGAATGGAATTCTTGAACCTTTTTCTTGAAATAAAAATGTTCAACTCGATTATTGAAATATTTGTTTTGATTAGCACAATGCGGAATATAAACTTAAATGAATCAAAACACAAGTAATTAAAAACAAGAGTCTTTAAAAACTTTCTGGTGGATTTAAACAATTCCACCAGAGATATATATAATATATCGAGAGGACTCTGTGTGCAAAAATGCTCACAGCTGCCTACAAAATAGAACTACTGAGAATACAGGAAATGCTAAAGATTATGCTTACAAAGATTTCTCTATTTTTGAGTTTCTCTCAGTTATCTCAGTTGTTTTTCTATTTGCTACTCTCTTGGTTTATATAATACCAAGATTACAAAGTCAAAAAGACTGAACAAATATAAAATCTAACAGTCTTAATCTTTTCTGCTTTTCGTCCTCTATTACCCAGTTAATGGGCTTCCACAATGTGTTTGTATATAACTCGACGGTTGTGTGTCAGCTTTCACTATTCAACTGATTTTGAATTCTTGATATGATCATCCGTCGACTTTTAGATCATCCGTCGATGACTTAATTGATCATCCATCGACTGCTATGTTAAACATCCGTTGATAGTCATTTGATCATCCGTCGAAGGCTTTGTTAATCATCCGTCGGTAGCTATTTTGGCACTTGAATTCATTTCACTTATACAGAATTACAAGACATTACTTATGTACAATTAATCAACCTATTCTGCATATCTAGTTAAAGTCAACATGACTTATATGCTACTATAGATTCTATACAAAGGTGCATACATCACTGTGCTACAAACTTATTATTACATAAGCTACTCACTCGATGGATAATAAGTTAATCATCTGTCGGGACTATAATGATTTATCCGTCGGGACTATAATTCTTATCCGTCGAGTGCTACATTATTTCACTAAGTAAAATCTACTTAGATGTTTTGTTTAAGTGATCATCAGGTACACAACATATTCACAACAGAATGATTTGAAAACACAGAAACTTCTATACTCCAATCATTCTTAATAACATCAAAGAACCATATCTTGAAAAATCATTACTAGTCAAATACCTGACCCCTGTACAAACTGAAAACTGTTTCTTTTACATACCCTGATATACCTTTGTGATATCCATGAGTTTCCTTACATTTTATTCAAATGTTTAATCATCATTGATTATGATCCTGTGTTATCGAATTATATTGTTTATCATATTGAAGTGCTTTAGGATTGGATAGTTTTTATATATGTAGACCATATTCGTGGTCAGACCATACCAATGGTCAAGTTAGGCCAATGTGTGCCTTGGATCCAGTAATTAGAGCAGTACTGTATGCTTGCTCGGGGTTAGTGCGTGACTGATCAGCAGCCTAACCTTGGTTTTTAAAACTTAAAATGAATATCCAATTCTAATTATTAGTTAAAAAGAAACTTGATTCCTTTGAATCATCTCATTTGATCATTGTTTAACCTCAGTTATCATTATCATGACTTGCTGAGCTAGTTAGCTCACTCTTGCAAATCTTTTTATATATGTTACAGTTAAAAATGATATGGATGATAGTGAAGTTCTTCAGTCCAAAGTGCGGTCTAAGGTTCCAGTTGAGTTGGATCGAGCTAGCAAAGACAGTCAAATTGTAAGAATAGTTTTATTATCAGTTGTAAGTTAAATTAAAGGGAAATTTGGTACGTTGTAATAAAAGTTAAGGTTGTGGCTTGTTTTCATACTTTAACCTGTTGCGATCCATGGTTTTGTGAAGCAGGGTCACTATAAGTAATATCTCTTTTACAGAGTTATATATTATGTATGTGTTGTGGACCCCAAACTTCTGTCCCGGGTTTGGAGGGTGCCACAGGTTGGTATCAGAGCTACAGGTTATAAGTCACTGAAACAAGCCTAGATTGTCGGGATTGGGTAGAGGGTTAGGAATAGGAATAGGAAATAGAAAGATAAGACGTTGTGAGGTTGAGTGCGATGGTATAGTAGGTCTCCAGCACGGTTCATATTGTGATTCAGGATTCTCATCTTGCGACGTGATTTCCAGACAACGGCAATGGCAGATCTTGATTCCCCGGTGTCATTTGATCATTTGGAGCTTTCCGTTCGAGGATCGTCATCTTCTCTCAGATTGGATTTGCACCTTGTTCCTTCTCCAGCATTAATGGTACTACCTTCTGTTATAACGGTTGTACTTCTTCAAGCTATTCTACGCTAATTTTCCACCTCTTGATACGAGATTACCTATTCAAGAACCTCCATCTATTTATTCTTGTTTTACTGGACATTCGGCTGTGAGTGTATCTTTTTAGTTTACCCTACATCCTGTTCTATACCCCCAGTTTAGAACTTGTCCTATGAAGTGATTGTACCTACGAGGATGGATTCGAGAGCTACAGTAAATGGTGAGCGCTTGAGTTATAAATAAAGGTGAGACGAAGTTTAGAGAGGAGATTTAAGTGTTTTAGAGGATAGCTGTTATCGGGTTAAAAGAAGCCCTTAGTGACTAAGCCACCCGTGAATAATTATGGGATGAATTAGATGAATTTTGAAAGAGTAAGAGAGAAAAGTATAAACCTGGAATTTTTGTGAAATTAAATGATGATGATATGATAAATGCGATATGTAAAGTAGTGATGTGATGTGATACGAGAAAATTTTGTTCTATTAAATAGACTTGTTGACTATTGGATAGCCTGTTCTACTTAACTACTGCAATGATAATGTTGGGAGTATTATCAGTAGGGGAGCCTTGATGTAAAGCTACGAATAAAATAATGTGCGACAACAATTGAAGTTTTGTCGATGAAGGAAGGTAAGTGGACACGATGAAGAAGAAAAGGTAGATTGAAGTGAACAGACCTTTATGTGAATGTTTCTTTAATTTGGTACCTTGTTATAGGTCGGAAGGACAACAACCAACTCATATAGTAAGGACAACCAGATTTATGATTTTCAAAATTTTTAACAAGTTTTCGAAAAAGATTTTTTCCTTACAAAATTTCTAAAAGTCTTTTTGAATAAAATAAGTTTTAAACCTTGGTTTTCAAGTTACTACTTGAGTTCTTGTTTGTTAAAAGACCCGGATTACCTGGAAGGATGCTGTTTCAGACTCAGTATTGTTAATTCGAAGAACGAGATAACCTGCGATTATAAAGAAGTTAATTATTCCTAACAGCAAGGTGCAAGTATTATCTGATAAGATTAACAACAGAACCAGCGTACGGAGTAACTATTCATCCAATTACTGGGATTATCAGAGTTCAAAGAATTCATTGATTTAACGGAAGCCTGAGCATGATCGAAGAAGATTGGGAAGATTTCCAGACTTTTCTAAAAGAAGAATATTACTAACAAAAAGATCGCTATATTCAATGATTCATGGTTATTCCAAATTAAAAAAAAAAGAGGAAACTCAAGATTATCTGATAAGAACGCCATTATGATCGAATTGTTAAAGTATTATACGTGTAGGTGCGACGTTACAAACGCAAGACTTAACAAGTAAGAATCTACCATAATGCTTAGTTGCGAAGGCATTTTAGTATACTTCTAAAGTTGTTATATGACACAGTTGGGATATGATCGATCAAACTCGAAAGGTGAATACAAGTGAAATATGGATGGTGACCAATGGTATCATCCTTGTCCTCAACATTACAGCGTATATTCCTTCTCAATTCCTAAAAATGTATGAACTCCTTTTCTTAATAAATTCTTTCTGGTGATATTAAAAAAAAGAGGATTTTGCATTCCTTTCAAATTTATTTGCTTCCCTCAAGTTTTGCCTTCTGGTTGGGACAAACAGTGTTATGGTGAGACACTTTGTCAGAATGACGAAGAGTCGGGTGGGACGCCACCTAATCATGTGCTGTATGCCATATGGTACGAAAGACTAGCCATCTTAAGTACCAATGTGGTTGTCTCATTCATATTCAAATCCTTACTTCTTCTTTCTTTTCAACTCTAATTTTTGTTGAATTTTGAATCCTTCTGGTTGTTTCGTTGTACTGTTGTTCTTTGAAAGAGCTTCTCTAACAGAAATCAACGTATTATGGACCAAGCGGGCAAAGTTCCATCCACTTCTTACACATGGGAAGCAAACAAGGGCATATGACGAGAATTGCAACTCACTAACCCAGTCAAGGATGCACTAAGAATCAAGGGAATCTACCCCATAAGGAATACGTCTTCGAGAATAAGAATATGCGATTTTCCTGTGAAATATGTTATTCAAAATACGGACGTGATGACATGGATGAGTAGGGTAAATACCTTATGTGTTAGAGTATTAAAAGATGTGAGAGAAACTTAATTATTTATCTCTCAAGGTTTTGTTGATGAGATGAATTACCCTGTTAAATTGATAAGTTTATGATTAAAGGACTAGCAAGTCAAGAACGTGTAATTGTTACATAAGTGAATACCAATGATAGAATTGGGATTTCTGGCAATAATTTGTGAAGAATTGATATCATTTGAGACAAGAGGACTTGACATTATTCTAAGGAATGGATTGACTATGGAAGCATGATGCCCAGACAAACCGTCGTGATGAAAAGATAGCTCTGAAGATGTCTGATGAAAATATGATGAGGCATAAAGGAAAAAGGAAGGTAAAAAATTGGTTAACGATGATTACAATGATCAAGATGCGAGTATTACGGTAATTATGAGATAAATAAAAGTTAGAGGTAAACAAAATTGAAGATTTTATAGCAATTAAAGAGTTTGAAGATATGTTTCCAGATAATTATCAACAATTCCTCCAGATAGAGAAATGAAGCTCGTGATTGACGTAGCACCTGAGACGAAGCCAGTGACCAAGGCCTTCCACAAAATGGCACCAGTTAAAATGAGGAAATTAGCAAAGTAGATGCAAGAGATGTTAGAAGAAGGAGCGATTAGACCTAGTGTACCCCATAAGGTGCACCGATATTAAATATTAATAAGAAAAATGGAAGTATGGGATTATGCGTCGACTAGCAAAAGCTCAACAAGTTTACTATTAGGAGCAAGTATCTGTTACCTCGACCCAGTGATTTGTTTGATCGAACGAAAGAAGCAAAGTACTTTGATAAGATTGATTTGAGACTTGGTATTTCACCAATTGAAGATTAAACATATGGATATATCAAAGATAATTTTCAGACTCAAGTATTATTCTCGTATTGCCATATGGATTAACCAATAAACCAATAATATTTGAACTTGATGGACAGAATCTTTAAGGAATATCTGGATAAGCTGTAGTTGTGATACTCAAAGTCAATGGAGGATTATATAAAGCATTTAATGATAACTGGGAAGATGGAGAAGAAAGAAGTATATATGAAATGGAGAAGAGTAGAGAAGGTTTTGCGGAGTTAAAGGAGAGAATGGTAACAACACTTGCTTTATCAGTTTGAAAGTATCAAGGAGATTTGGTAGTTTATATGGATGCTTCTCCTAAGGGAGTAGGATGTGTGTTGATGCATAATAATAAAGTTATTTTATATATATATATGTATCCAGACAACCGAAACCTCATGAGTAGAAGTATCCTAATCATACTTGGGACTAACAGTAATAATATTGGTTTTAAAAGATTGGGAAACATGATATATATGGAGAAAGGTGTAAGATCTATACGGACTATAAGAGTTTAAAGTATGAATTCACGAGGAAAAGCAAATGTAGAAGCAGGCGATAAGCAAAAAGGAGAGAATGAATGTAGAAAATGTACCAGAAGAATTATCTATGGAATTTTAGAAGTTAGAGATGAAAGTCAGACATATAATTCCAAGGAAACAAGGATGGGTAGTATGACCTTTCAGTTGAGGTTGTGAAGGAAAAGATAAGATGTCAGTAGAAGATAATGGATCACGATGTTAGTAGTTAGTAAGAGGAAATTTATGTGCCTAGGAAAAACAATCACGATATCCCTAGGTTTTCTTCCGGCACTTGGATGCTATGAGTAGAAGGATTAAGAAATGAGATCCCACAAGGAATTCACAATAGAAAGTATGGAATTTATTGCAGAATTGCCAAGACATACAAAAATACAAAGAAAAATAGTAATAACAAGGTATAAGAAGGAAATTTCAAGATGGATTAGGAAGTGTGGACATGTCAAAGAATCAAGGAGGAATATTGGAGGCCTGGTAGATAAGGTAGACCCAGGAAGTGGTTTACCAGAAGCGAATCATAAAGTGTACCAGTGATGTTATAGGAGAGAAAAGAATGAAAGTATGAGAGTATGTACTAATTATCGGGAGTATAACAAAACAACGAATAAGAAGAAATGAGACCCTATAAAGAATTGGCTACATACAAGACCTAATTTAATAAATATGTTATATATTGAGGATTAACTTAAGATCCGACCTGAAAACATATCAGAGGTTATGATTAAAGTAAGTTAAGGACATAGCAAGCTCGGATAATATTACGTGAAATAACAAGTGTATCAGGTGATTATAAGAAATTAAGGATCATGGTGTATAAGGAGTACTTAGATGAGTAAACTATATTTATTGATAACATCCTCAGCTACGCAAGGAATAAGAAAGTCTACATGGAATGCCCAAGGCTTTTTCTCCAAAGATCAGAAGGAAAGCAACTATACGTTGAGTCTTCAAAAAAATGAAATTTTGACTAAGGTTAACAGAAGATTCTGAATTAATCTGTTAACAACTAACTGAGTAAATCCGTATGGTAACAGATACATTGTGCTGACAGAAAGGATTGGATGTATTTAAGACCATTGAGGAGTTAATAGAAGAATTGGAAAGAGTGAAATCTGAAGTTCAAATACTTAAAGGTGATAATACGTGAATATATGAGATTAATTTTCAGCCTTAACTAATAAAAAGGAGTAAGAGATGTTTAAATGTTTGGAAACCAAGTTGAAAACGAGCACCGCCTATCATCCTTCAACGGAGAGTTAAAGTACGGAAGTGATGCAGGAAAGGTAAGATATGTGGAGAAGTTGAGTTTTAAGGAAACACTGGAATGATCATTTATCAGCGATGTCAGCCTTGAAATGCCACTTTACCAAGCTTCATGTGAACACAAGTGTAGGTCCCCATTTCTATTAAAATAAAGTGGGAGAAAGAAAGTTGTCAAATTCTAAGTTAAATCGACATACCAAGAGCATAGTAAGATTGATTGAAGCAGCTCGCAGTAGACAAAGAAAGAAGGCGAAATTGTATCGAGAGAGAATATGAGTATATAAATAGGACCAGTAGTGTTAGTACAAGTTTCATCTTGAAAGAGACTGGATAAGTCTAAGTAGAAGGGACATGTTAAGTCCTAAAATTAGAAAACCATTCTTAAAATATAGATAAATATAGATAAAGTTGATCATGAGTTGATGTTACCGTCACAATAGTGTGTACATATAATGTGTTTGGCCTGTCAAAGTTAAAGCGATAAGTATTTGATTTGAATTAAGTGATTGATCAGAAGCCAATGGAGCTCTTATCCAAGTTGTTCTGCATATAGTGATCAATCCAAATTCTTGATCGTCAAAGGCAAGTCCTTGGAAATGAGTGCATATCTATTGTGAGTACGTTTGAACCCTCGAGTAGAAGGGTCTACTTAGAAATTAGAGTCAGATATACTTGACAAATATCCTCACTTGTGTAAATAGACCAGATTCTGAGGACAGAATCTTTTTAAGGGGGGAAGGATATAACGACTCGTGTGTTTTTGAATTATTTAAATTTGTGATTATTACAGAAATTATTAAATAAAAAATGTGTATTGGTTTTGACCGCTCTGTGTTGGTTGATTATTATATAGGTGTAATTTATGATATACAGGGTTGTTCGCGTAATTAATTAAGGAATTGCATTGAATTGTTCCACTTTTAAAGTAAATTTAATGCAAATTTATTTGTATAAATATTTGAAGTGTCTCTAAAATTATTTTTATGATTTTATAATTTCAGTAATTATTTTTAGGATTTTATAAAATTGAGAAATCAATATTTTATTAATTATTTATATTTAAATGATTTTCTGAATGCTTTTATTTGTAAAATCCATATTTAATTCAAGAACTCTTCAAAAATTATGAAATTCATATTTATTTAAGTTAAAAATATTTCGAGAATTTTAAAATTATTTTGGAAATTATCGAGATTAATTTCACCCGCGCGTTGTTTCGTTTATTTGTTAAAAGCGGGTATAAACTGCCTTTTTAAAAATTATTTTAAAATTACGAAATTTATGTTTTTGTAAACTTTGGGATATTTACGACATTTTAAGATTATTTTCATAATTTTCAAAAATTGTTTCGCGTACACCTTTGTCCGTTAGTTTTGAATTTCGGGATTAACCGGGTCTCGGAATCTTCAATATACGTATTTGAATTACAGGAGTTGTACTACCAGTTGTACTACTATGTGTACTGCATTGATTATACAGCATATAAAAAAATAATAAAATAAAAATAGAAAACAACACCACCCTTGTAACCCCCCCTTCCTCTCGGTCTCCCTGTGGTATTAAGCTCTTGAGGGTTCGATTTTCTCCCTCGTGTGTTCTGATTCCTCCCGCTTAATTCCGCCTTTTCTCTGTTAGTCTTCTTTCTCGGTGAATTATGCCGCCACCTGAGTCCTGTATCTCCGACTTCTTTTCGGTGAATGTCTTGGCTCGGTTTCTGCTTCTTGGTATATGTTTATATACACACGAATATATATACGTATGTTGTGTGTATGTGGATATTGCTGTTGTGTAATTTTCGGCCTGGGTTACCTCCGACCTGTTTCCATTCATTTTCCTGTTTGCTATGTTCTCAGTTGCAAAGTTGCTTGGCCTGTTAATTTGTGCGTGTAATAATTTGGAACTTTGAATATTTTGCAGGAGTTATTTGATTGATTTTCGTGAAATAAATATTTCGTGCAAATATTATTATCAGTTAATCGATGAAATTTCGTGTGGAAACCCGAAATTTATCGGGTACCGACGAATTTTTACCGCCGTCGGCGAAGAGCCTCGGCGAGCCGACGGTGGACTATGATGTTTATTCTGAGTCCTAATATTTTAAAATAAATAAATTAATTCATGAAATTATCTTTAAAACGAGAATTTGATTTTTACATTAAGTCGAGTACATAATTTAGTTGACGAGTTGGGATTGGATTGACTGTTAGGTTGAACTGATGATTGGGATTGTGGTTGTTGTGAATTGGATTGTTGTTATTGAATTGACGTCGATCGATGTTTCGACGGGTAGTCCGATAAACAAAGGGGACGCTGTCCGATTTCTGGAAAATCAAACTACAGAAATACGGGAGCGTATCCGAGGATTATCGGGACGTCGAGCGAGTATAAGTAAATACATAAACATATGTTTTATACAGAACCTGATTGTATGCTGTGTTGTATGTTTTGTCCAAAACACAGTAACCCTAATTTCATAAAATGACAAGTATACGTATTTTCTAAAAACAAAAACTGGATCGATTTCGAGAATGTGAACCCTAATTGTTGTCTGTGTTATTATAATATGAATAATTACGAGTCAGGTTTGAATATCGTTGGGTAAGAATTAGTATTGAGGATATGTCAAGCATACCTAGACGTCTAACGTAGGGTATTTCGACCCTGTAGGTTATAGTC
This sequence comes from Apium graveolens, assembly GCF_009905375.1. Taxonomy (NCBI): domain Eukaryota; kingdom Viridiplantae; phylum Streptophyta; class Magnoliopsida; order Apiales; family Apiaceae; genus Apium; species Apium graveolens. Next base: position 156,141,500 of record NC_133652.1, read on the forward strand.
GGGAACCTGAAAGTGGATGATGGACTAAAGATAACATAGTGGTCAGTCGACGAGCTCAGTAGAGTTTCAACAGAAAGATCTGAGTGTCGAAGTCGAATCCAATAGGATCTAGTGGTTGAACGTTAGAACCTGAGCAGCAGAGTCGGCTCAGAGTTGATCAGTAATAGTTGTAAAGCCTTGTAAGGCAAGTATTTCTGAACTTTTCTTCAAGATATATATTACCAATGTTTTTGAACTGTTTTGTAACATGTCGCTATTATTTAAAATAACTCCTGTTTTATATTGTAAGAGCTTTAAATCATTTAACCTTGAACCCTGATTTTCTTGATCTTGAGCCATAAACCTTATTCTTTGTAATTCGTTCTTTGTTGATCCTCAAACACAAAACACTGAAAGAGAATGATTTGAAAACACAGAAACTTCTATACTCCAATCATTCTTAATAACATCAAAGAACCATATCTTGAAAAATCATTACTGGTCAAATACCTGACCCCTGTACAAACTGAAAACTGTTTCTTTTACATACCCTGATATACCTTTGTGATATCCATGAGTTTCCTTACATTTTATTTAAATGTTTAATCAGCATTAATTATGATCCTGTGTTATCGAATTATATTGTTTATCATATTGAACTGCTTTAGGATTGGATAGTTTTTATATATGTGGACCAGATTCGTGGTCAGACCATACCAATGGTCAAGTTAGGCCAATGTGTGCCTTGGATCCAGTAATTAGAGCAATGTCGTGTGCTTGCTCGGGGTTAGTGCGTGACTGATCAGTAGCCTAACCTTGGTTTTTAAAACTTAAAATGAATATCCAATTCTAATGATTAGTTAAAAAGAAACTTGATTCCTTTGAATCATCTCATTTGATCATTGTTTAACCTCAGTTATCATTATCATGACTTGCTGAGCTAGTTAGCTCACTCTTGCGAATCTTTTTATATATGTTACAGTTAAAAATGACATGGATGATAGTGAAGTTCCTCAGTCCAAAGTGCGGGCTAAGGTTCTAGTTGAGTTGGATCGAGCTAGCAGAAGCTTCATGGGATAGAAAGATAGTAAAATTTTAAGAATACCTTTATTATCAGTTGTAAGTTAAATTAAAGGGAAATTTGGTACATTGTAATAAAAGTTAAGGTTGTGGCTTGTTTTCATACTTTAACCTGTTGCGATCCGTGGTTTTATGAAGCAGGGTCACTATAAATAATATCTCTTTTACAGAGTTATATATTGTGTATGTGTTGTGGACCCCAAACTTCTGACCCGAGTTTGGAGGGTGCCACAAAACTTGTCCAAATATTCCTTGAAAATTTTGTTCATCAGGTCCATAAACGCTGATGGGGCATTGGTTAATCCGAAAGACATCACTAAAAATTCATTATGACCATACCTTGTTTTGAAAGTTGTCTTCGGTATATCTTCTGGTTTAATCTTTAATTGGTGATATCCGGATCTCAAATCAATCTTAGAAAAATACTTGGCTCCCTTCAACCTGTCAAACTGATCATCAATTCGAGGTAATTGATACTTATTCTTGATTGTAAGCTTATTGAGCTCTCAATAATCAATGCATAATCTCATGCTTTCGTCCTTCTTCTTAACAAATAATACCGGTGCACCCCACAGGGACACACTGGGTCTAATCACTTCTTTATCTAACAACTCTTGCAACTCCTTCGCTAACTCCTTCATTTTAATGGGCGCCATTCTGTACGGGGCCTTGGATACTGGTTCCGTTCCAGGTGCTAAGTCGATTGCAAACTCAATTTCTCAATCTGGAGGAAGTCTTGGTAACTCGTCTGGGAACACGTCTGGAAATTCATGCACTATTGGAATATCTTCAAGGTTTGCTAGCTCCGGATTTCTATCTATTACATAAGCAATAAAATGCTCACATCCTTGTCGTAGTAACTTCTTATCTTGAATCATCGTTAAGAACTTCTTCGCTTGCCTCTGACCTTTTAATGTCACTTCTTTCTCGTCTGGCGTCTTCAAAATTACCTTCTTATTACGGCATTCTATCTGAGCTAAGAAGTCACCACATTTTTATAGGATCCTCGGCTAGCTTATTCCGTCTCAAACTGGAAAAGAACATAAACAGAATCGCACAAATGAGCAAACTAGCTCAGCAAGTCACAGTGACAATACTGAGATTAAACAATGATCAAATGAAATGATTTAGGTTAACAAGTTTCTTTATCGGCAATGATTGAAATTGGATATTCAATTTTATTTTTAAAATTAAGGTTAGGCTGCTGATCAGTCATGCCCCGAGCAAGGCATACAACTCTGCTCTATATACTGGATCTAAGGCACACATTGGCCTAATACGACCATGAATCTGGTCCACAATTATAAAACAATCCAATTCTATAATAATAACATAATAAACAATGTAAAACAATAAACAGAATCATAAATAACATTGGTCTTCAAGCATAAGGTGATTTGCAATTATTACAAGGGTACAACAAGGTAAGTACAAAGATTAGCTATCAGCTGGTAAAAGAATCAGATAACAGAGAAATCAAGGTCTCATGTTTATAAGGATTAGACTTCTGATGTATAAGGTATGAAGGTTTGTATGTTAGTCAGTTTTGGTTCAGTGATCGGTATATAGTTTGTATGTATTTGTGGAGTAGTATCATATATATGTGATTTGTATCTTGGTATTCACGATCAATGGTATACAAAGAATTAGGCTTACGACTCAAAGATCAATAATTGGATTTAGGGTTTAGGGTTAAATGCTTCAAAGAACTTGCAATATAAATAGAACCAATCAATTACTTGCAACATATCTTGAGAAGGTTCAGAATAATTTCCTTATTTCGACTTGCTAACGCTTCACTTGCTCTCGTTCACCGACTCCTAATAACTGAATATCTGCTTCCCCTTTCTACACTTCACTTCCTCTGTTCAGATATCACAAGTATCTATCAATACTCTTTTTCACTTTATTCTATTCATTATAAGCTTCTATCTACCCTTCATTTCACCCAAATCCGACTTACAGATTGAAAGTTATGATTAAAACAGTGAAACAATACATATATAAGCATATCGTACTCCAATCGGGTCACATATAGCACATAACATGTAAGATATTGGATAAAAATACTTTTTTCAAATAAGAGTCGGGGTTAAAATGATTTTTCAGATATTTAATACGAGTTTTTAAATATTTTTCGAAATTGAAATGGGTCGTTGAATCATTTATAAACAATTAACAGGGTTCGAATACCTGAATCTGACTTTAAAATCATTTTATAATAATTATCGAGCCTTGAAAACAATTTAAACAATTATTTTAAAGCTCGAAACTATTTTCAGAATTTTTATATCAAAAGAAATAATTAAATCTAAATAAATAATCAATTAAAATTAATTAATATTTACTTAAATTAATTAATCAATTAATATTTAAATTAATTGACCGATTAACTAATTAATTATTAACTAAATAATTAATTAAATAATTCATATTAATTTTTGAATTAAAAATAATTTTTGAAATTAAAATAATGATTTTTGGAATTTTTAATAATTAAAAACGAATTTTTGAAATTAAAATAAATTGAAAATATGATTTTTAATTTTTAAAGCACAAATCCTTTTTTGCAAATTCCAGAAACTACAGGGACCCAACGACATCATTTTCAGAACTACAGGTATCAAACTGTAATTTTTACAACTCCTCCCTGGAAAACGCCTTGTTTCGCCGGAGAATACGTTCCCGGAATCCTCACACCACCATCTCCTCCAGATCACATCTCTAGAACACCGGGAGTCTATTCATGTAATTAAATCGAATTGATAACCCCTGAGTTGGCCGGAAAAGTTCAAAGAAAACTCGCTGGATGGCGAGTTCTTCTTTGCTCTGGTCAGGCCTACTCCGGTATCGTCTGGAAACGAGACCACCACCAATTGATTCCTCTTTTCAAGCTTTACACATTCATATCAACCAATCAATCTAATAACCCATATATCAAAAACCCCCCAAATTCAATTGAAATTATTCATACGGGTTATAAACCCTAATTTCAAAATTCGAAGATTAAACTTAATTTTGAACATGTTATTGAACTCCAAATGACTATTATAACATACCAAAATGATCAGAATCAAATTATCTACAACATGCAGGCATCAAATCACACAAACAACATCAAAATTAAAAATTCAGAATTAAATCCAAAATAATTCGAATTTAAATAAATTTATAGAAAAATACCTGTTGATGGTAGTACTCTCCAAGACCTTCGTTTTGGTTACTCGAACTCCAAAATCAGACATCGATAACGCCTTGAAATTTGGGTTTGATTACGAAGAACACTATGAATTTAGGGTTTTTCTCTGAAAATTTATATATATTCCTGTTTGCAAATGATTATATGTACATAATAAAATACGGTAAGGGCTATTTATATTTACGGAATATTGGTACCCCGTTGGATCATACCAGATATAAAATATATTTTTTAATTGATAAAACAGATCCAATTCGGTACCGGTTTTAGGACAATTATTTAAAACAAAGCATTTTGTCAATACAGACTTGGTCTTAGCGCTTTGGTTACACGAATTACGAGAAGATAATATAATAGTTTAATCAAAATATCCTGTTTCTTGAAAGTACGGGTTTTATCGGTTTATCAAAACGAATATTGTATCAAAAATTTTGTGCCGGGACCGCACAGGGAAAACCGTACTCCGGATCGAAAAAGTCAGAACATGGAAAATGCTTGGAATATTGCAATTAGGTTAGGAAGGAGTTTTCCCGAGACTTCCGGGTGGTAAAAACATACAAACGATTGAAGTCGGTTGGTTCCCGATTATACAAAATAGTTTATAATTACTCGAAAAAATAATTTATTAAATCCATAAATCCTTTATAAAATCATATAACAACATAAAAATTAATAAAAAAATATCACAATTATCTATACTTTATTTTTGACATATAAAAATTAAAATACCCAAATTTTATCATATTAAAACATCCAAACACAGATACCATTTAATAGATAATTCACCAAAACTTCATATAATAAACACTGAATATTTATTTATTGACAAAAATAATTACACGATATATCTCGGATATTACAGCACCTCATATGCGGTGTACTTCAATTGTATGTACATGGCGCTGAAGTTATGGGACACGTATAGCCATGGATAATGTGTTTATGATTTGTTCTTTTGGGTAACATGTGCTTATTTTCGTGCAAGCCCCTATAAGTTATGGGTAGCATTTTCTTTGTTCTATGCAAGCCCTTATAAGTTTGATGAATATATATTTCTGGATTACTGAAAATTTAGGGCATCCTTTAAGTGTAAAATTATCTCCCATGTTCATTTTTAAGTTTTTTGTGTATTTCTTGTAAGTGTAAAAATGGGTGTAAAACTAAGGTTATCTTTTATCAATTATACTTTTTGAATTATATTGTGCGTGATTATATTATGCGTAAGTGGTAATATTTTGTGGAATAAAATCTAGAAGTATTATTACAGTAAATCAACATCGAAAATAACTTGAAAATAAGATGGGACATGACCCCCTCTGATTACATATATAACCTGGATATGAACGAGCTAGCCAATCTGTTGCTCTATTCCCATATCGTTTAACAAATACAATATATAAATTGTTCATATCATCTAAAATGTCTCTGCATTCCTCAAGAGTGTTTCCAAACGGCGAGTAAATTGGTTCCCGACTTTGTACAACCCTCACTACTACCTGAAAGTCCAACTCCACATGTATTTTCTCTATTAGATGTTTCTTGACTCTTCTATTCTTACTTCCTCCATCATAATCCAGCTGAGTGCTTCTCTTATGCCTACTGCTTCTGCCCAATACACTTCTAGCTTATCAATAAAGCTTAGTCCAGTAGCACATATAAGTTCCCCATTTTCATCCCTAGCAATCCAACCAATCCCAAAATGACCAGAGTTTTCAAATACTTAAGCATTACAGTTGATCTTAACACAGTTTTTCTGTTGTCTTACCCATCATCTAAGAATTCCAATACTCATTACCATATTTTTAAGAATTGAACATCCCCTAGCTTAAACATTCATCCATTTTGTAAAAAATGCTTTGGGTTTATAACCCGTATGAATGTTCTTAATTGAAATTTAAGGCTTTTTGTTCTAGGGGTTATTAGGTGCTGAAATATAGTGGGTTGTGTTCCTTATGAAATTTGCAATCGATTGGTGTATAGCTCGTTAATAGAGGATCCCTGAATCGAAGGGAGTTGTATTTTTAAGTTTACGTCGAGCTCGCCGGAAACTGGCGAACTTCTCGGCCAATTTCCGGCCAACTCAGGGATAAGTTGTGTGTTTTGATGGAATGGTTGTGTTCCTGGTATTGTGTAGATATGATCTGGAGGTGGTGGTGGCCTAAGCATCCCTGGATCGTCTTCTTCGGCCAGACAGGGGTGTTTTCCGGCGAACCCCTGTCAAATTACAGTTTAATACCTGAACTTTTGGGGACGATGCAGTTTGGTCCCTGAAGTTTCCAGAATTTGCAAAAATAACCTTCCTGTTTAAAAATTATTTAAAAATCATATTTTCTATTTATTTTATTCATAAAAATTCATTTTTAAATTCTGAAAATTCCAAAAATTATTATTTTAATTCCAAAAATATTTTTTAATTCAAAAATAAATCTGAATTAAATAGTTAATTAATTTTAGTTAATAGTTAATTGATTAGTTGGTCAATTAATTCAAAAATTAATTGATTAATTGATTTAATTAATTATTAATTGATTTTAATTAATTATTTAATTAGATTTAATTATTTATTAATGATTTAAAAATTCTGAAATATAGTTTCGAGCTTTAAAATATTACTTTAAATTGTTTTCAAGGCTCGATAACTATTAGAAAATTATTTTGAAGCCAGATTTGGCCAACCGAACCTTGTTTATTGCTTTAAAATTGATCGAACGACCCGTTTTAATTCCGAAAAATGTTTTAAAAATCATACTAAATACCCAAAAGCCTGTTTATGACCTGACACTTCTTTATAAATGGAATTCCATTGATTGTTTGACGTTGTTTATGTTCTTTTCCAGTTAAGAAGGAACCAGTTGGTAGCGAGGATCCCCATTCCAATGCGAGAGCTTGGGGTCCAGGTTGATCAAGTTAAGCTAGCAGACAGCTTTTGAGATAGTTTAAGTTTGTAAAAGTTTGTAATAATGTTTAATATTCAGTTCTGAGTTTGAATAGTTGGGATTTGGACATTTGTAATATAAGTGTGTGTGTGGCTTGTGTACATACTTTAACCTGTTGCGGTCCGTGGTAGTTGGTAAGTAGGTTCACTGCATATTATTATCTTTATTATTGTTATAAGCAGGTTATAAATAAGGTGTGTGTGTGTGTGTGGACCCCAAACTTCTGACCCGGGTTTGGAGGTCGCCACACAGACCATACTCCAACAAGTTCTAAAAAATATATAATAAACTAAGTAATGATTCGTTGTCTCCTTCTCAGTGCCACATAATGGATACACTGCATCAACATGTATCTTTTTAACTTGAAGATTACATTTTGTGGGAAGCCAATTTGTCACTTTCTCAATAAGATTGTCTTTACCTTTGATGGAACTTTTAATTACCAGAGCCTTTTCCAACTGATGATATTATCTTTTTCACCCCACATGTGGCTCATTACTTGAATGTCCTTATATGCACTTCTTTTCTAGAAACCCCCATTTTTCTTAAACACTCAACTATACCATAGATTGGCTATAGCAACCATATTTCTAAATATTCGTAAAAAAATATTGCTATTGAGAGACGGGTTACATATACTGCAAGGATTTTTAAAAGTGTTGCAAATGAAGTCCAAAAATTGGAGGGAGCTAGAAATTAGCTTTCTATTGCAATGAATTTTTATAAGCGTTACGACACATCCTAATTTTGGGCCCAAAATACTGGCGGGCTTCTAAATTTTTTGAGTTAAAAGATATGACGGGGTTACAAAAAATAACTAAAATAAAGTAATAAAAGGTAAAATAAAATAATACAACACCACCAGACACTACCACACACCCAGACAAACGAGACCACAGATGCGAGTGAGAGAAAGAGATGAGGGAGAGAGATAGAGGAAGAAGATTCAAGCTGCAAGATCTATTATTTAAAATTGGGAAGAAGATTTAAGGTGCAAAAAGGTAAAAAAATTTCCCTATATCGATTAAGCATGTTTTTTAATCGATTATGTATATGGTCTGTTAAAATTAAAATTTTTAAATCATAATTATTTTGTTTTTTTGTATGTTTAAACTCTTCTTTCTTGTTCTTAAATTACTACTTTATTGTTCTTAATTAGTATTACTTTTGAGTTTAAGCACTCATGTTATATAACACTAATTTGGATATTATAAATTGGTATTTTTGTGTCAGAAATTCAAACTTGATTTATGTTTATTATCATTCATGTGTTCAAACACAAGATTGGAACATAATGATTGTATGTATATATGTATAAAGATGGAAATTTTATGATATTTTAAGATAAAAGAGAGAAGATCTAATTCAGGAAGTGACTGGTTATGGGTGACATTGCGAACATACCATATGGTTTAGATAGGATACTAGCATAGTTGTGTACAAGTATTAGATATAGATTTGTGTTTTTTTGACTGTAAAGACTGAGAAATTACGCGTATTATATCTTAATAAAGGTGAATTATGTGTTTTAACATGTTATTAAGAGTGTTAAATTATGAAACCCTGTTATATGCTACGTGTATTCAGTTTTGTCAAAATGTGTTATGGGTAATTATTGGGTGTTTTAGTCCAGGGTAAATGCTTTTATATCAAAAGTTGTACGGCCCAAACAGTGTTTTAATAGCATGTAATTCAAATAAAATTATTGGCCTTATTTTGCCTAGTATGGCCATAACAATATTCTGAACATGTAGACCTTTTACAAATTTTCTCGTTTCGCGAAAAAAGACTTTTCCGGGCCCCTTCGGGTGTCAAAACCGCCACAAAAATCACATTTTTATTTTTATAGTATCATGAAATTATCAAATATTATTTTTATTTGCATTTTTGTATTAGTCACAATTTTTGGCATATATTATGTATTTATTGGATATTTAAAAATTCAAAATTAATACCCAAAAATTATAAAAATTAGGACCAGTTAATTTTAATAGATGTATAATTAGGGCCTTAATTTTATTTAGGGGTATTATTTTTACTAATACAAAAAACATATTTTCTATTAATTAATTTATTAAAAATATAAAAAATACAGAAAATTCAAGAAAATCCCCAATTCTCTGAAATTAGGGTTCTTAGCAAGTAAGAATCAAAGGAAAATTTCTAGGTGATTCCGGTATCCAAATCATTCATGTGAGTATTCAAATTGAAGCTTGTTGAACCTATTATATGTTTCCGTTATCGATTTCATATACAGAGCAACTGATTTTAAATTTTTAATTTTGGGCTTTAATCTTGAATTGGATACTTTTGATTGAGTTTAGTGAGATGATTTTGTGTGTTATAGATGAATAGATCGTCGAATTTGCAACTAATTGGTACCGGTTTTGTCGAGTTTTGTTTATATTTTGAGTTCGTCGAAAACCGTCGCTGCCAGTGGCGTTTCCTTGCTTTGCTGGTTTCGAGTCGACGATGAAGGAAGAGGAAGGTTCCTCTGTTGATTGGTACCGGTTTTGTCGAGTTTTGATTCCGTTTTGAGTTTGTCGAAAACCACCGTTGCCAGTGGCGTTTCCTTGCTTTTCCGGTTTCGAGTCGACGAGGGAAGGAGGAGGAAGGTTCCTGTGTTGTTGTGGATCGAAAACGCAGAAGAGACGAGCCTGAAATCATGCGTTCTGTTGTTGTATGGCTCGTCCGGAACAACCGCCAACACCAGATTCTGGTGGAGGTCGACTCAGCTTTGATCCAAAATTCCCCAATTTCATTTTCTGAAAAACTGTTTCCGTATTTTCTATATAATTTTTATTTTACAAAAATCAGAAAATCAGTTTTTAATTATTTAATTAATCAAATAAATACTTTGATTAATTATCTGAATTATTTTATAAATAATTAATAAATAATTTTCTTATTTTAGAAATTCGAAAATCTGTTTATTAATTATTTATTTACTTATTTATTTATTTATTTAAGTAATTTATTTCTTAATTGTTAATTATTTATTTAAACTGATTAAGTTATTAATAATTAATCAGTTTACTTAAATAATTCGTAACAAATTCAAATTGTTTTCCAAATTTTAGAAATTTGGAAATGTATTTATTTATTTATTTAATTGTTTCCAAATTACTTATAATTTATTTAAATTGATTAATTATTTATAATGAATCCATTTAATTGGATAATTTGTAATAAATTCAAACTAAATCTAAAAATTAGGGAAAAATCATTTTTAAATTTGATTTTTCCAAGATAATGATTTAAATATATAATTGATATTTATTTATGTTTGAGTAATTAATTATAATTGACTAATAATTGAATATTTTTATTTATTGCGTAACAATTGAACCGTTTATCGGATTTAATAGAAATGAAGCCCCTTAAACTCAGAAAAATAACCAGATTCCATTAAAAATAGTTGTAAATCTTAATTCCCTTCGGAGACGATATGGCTTTCGATAGTTATTCATTCCAATCCTTATTATTTAGAAATACGAGTCCGATAAATCCCAGAAAATTAGAAAACGATTCAGATATGGCTTGTTAATACGAATATAAATATAATGTCAAACCTAAAAGTATTTGTAAGTATAAATCAATTATGTGAATTATGTGATACATGATTTAGGTGATTAATTGAGTCTTATATGCTAGATAATTTATATACGAGTCAGATGGAGTCGTATGGGTAGACGATAAGGGCTACGTGGCCTCAGTCTGAAATATGATTATGATGTAAGTCAACTAAATGAGTATCTTCCTTTGATGGATACAACTCCAGCAAGGCGGAAGCAATCCGTGTCCGATAAGTGTGATATACCTGACGTGAAACAAGTATCAGGCAAGTTTTTCCCCTATTCTAAGTTCAGAGTAGTGAATTTCCTTCAGATTCTTATGACAACTATACACTGATAACTCTTGTTCACAAATAATGATACATAATTGTTGATCCTTTATTCATATTTCATTTTAATTCTGATTTTCCTTATCTATTGAAAATTCCATTCATATCCAAACGATTATACACTTGATTATCTAGAAATACTCTGATGTTGAGACACATCAAAGCATACCGATTGGTCCGGATGCTAATCCATGGACTGGATGGTTACTATATGGGCCGGGTACAAACCGTATCCCTAATTATTAGGCCAAACTGCCTAGGTACCCTATATGTTGGTGAGTCTATACAGTTGGGTATAGATCCGCACTATATCCTGATTGATCAGCGGATTATAGTGCATATGTTGGCTCTTGTGTCTAGTCCAATTCATTTGGTACTTGCCGATAGTGGCTTTATTATTCCCTGCAGAACCATGTGGTTATATGAGCAAATAGATTACTAGTTCATTTAACTCTCTCTCTCTCTCTTCACACTATATATATAAATGTTGCAGGCTTGTTGAGCAATTATGGCTCACCTATATTATTATTATTCACCTTGTTTTTCATTGAAAGCTGAGAATGAAACCAATCTGTACCCGAGTAGTTAAGAAACGAGTCAGAAGGCAGGACCCTCTAGCACCAAAGGTGCTAATTCCAATTTCCGAAGAGAGCTTTAAATTGCCGAGCAGGTGTAGTGGAAGTAAAAGTAGATATTGTTGAATAAAAGAAACTTAGTTTAAAAATTATGTAGACTTATGGTTTGTAATCAAGAAGGTTTGTAAGACTAATTATTTGGACGGTTTATAATAAAGTAGTTAATTGTTCTTGTTTTCGCACTCTAACCTTAAAGATTCTGAGCAGAAGTAGTAAAGGGTTTGTTTTACATCTATATATATAATCGCTGTACAGGTTTAGTGTTGTTATTAGTGACAAGTAACCCCCAAATCTAGACCCCGGATTTGGAGGTTGTTATAGTTGGCATCAGAGCATAGGTTTTGGTCCCTGAAACAAGAACATTAAGATTAAGATAAGATAGGGAGATTATATAAGATAGGAATAATAATATCAGGGTTTTGTTAAGTTTTTCAGATTAGGCATTTGTTAGTTTTAGGAATGGGAAATGACCTTTCCTTGTGTTATGGTTATTTTGTCAGATGGCTTCATCTTCATCTGAGAGGACTGTGTCTGGACCAACAGTACCACCAGCTCCTATACCTCCAGTAGCACATGTGGATCCAGCTCCAGAGGTCCTGACCTTATAGATTATTTTCCATATTTTGAGCCCGAGATACCTCAGCTACCACCTCTCGAGTTTTCGATGCTCGAGATACCTGACTTGATTGATTTTTCACAGTTAGATGAGCTTGAGGCACCATTCCAGCAGTTAGAGCTAAAGATACCAGTCCAGCAGCCAGAACCAGAGATTCTATTTCAGCAGCCAGTTATGCATCCATATCCGCAGATGATTGAGCCTCAGATGCCATAGGTGTTATTCCCAGCTCCATTGGCTATATTTTCCCCAGTGCTAGGGATTTACCAGTTTTCACCTGCAGAGTTTATGGATGAGCAGGTCATTGATCAACATGTGCCTATACCTACTAGGGGATCGCAGACAGACCTTATAGAGCCTAGGATAGTTCCATACCATGAGTTTTCTAGGATGAGGGATGATATAAAGATGTGGAGGGCTCAGTGTACCGAGATTCTGGGTTTTTTTGAGAGCCGAGAGTATGGTCTTGTATCTGCCTTACGACCAGATTATGTGATGCGGGAGAGACTTAGATAGATCTACCGAGAAGCCTCGCACGAGTATGGAGAGCTGAGATAGGAGGATATCGGTACAGACGCAGTGTACTACTGAGCCATGAGATTGACAGAGACAGTTTTAAATTCGATCCGACATGAGATAGACCGTGTGCCACCAGGTTTTTGAGATCGTCCAGTCAGTCAGATGTGTTGTACTATATGTGACATAGGTAGATAGAGGCAGTATAGTATAGTGTGATTAGACTTGTATATGTGTAGTTTCTAGTTTTTACATGTATCAGCAGTAGCTATGACAAATCGGATGTAGACCCTTTTGTATTAAGCACTAACACCTAAAACTGGTGTCACATATATATAAAATGAACTTTTCCCAACTTTTTGTTTTATTTTAAATTTCAGTCTTTAAAGCATTTATATTTACTTTACTGTTTTCCATATCTCAAATGCTATTTTTATTTAAAACAATGTTGTACCATCTATTATTCTAAATTTTAAAATTATTTCAAATGACTTGTTTATATTCAGAACTGTTTTAATTTCTCATTTTAATATCTGTCAAATTGCTTTCTTTTGATTATAAATTGTTTAAATTCCCTGCCATACAAGTTGTTTCTTTATCCATTATCACATGTTTAATAAATTATCATTAAAAGAACCATTTTTTATTATCAGAAATATGGCACCAAAAAGAAAAACCAGAAATGAGTCATCCAATGATAACACCGAAGGGAAAAACAATAACCACCACATAAACAAAATGTTTCACCTGATGCAACAACAAATGGTGATGATGCAACAACAGCAACAATAGTTCTAGAAGCAAATGTTACAACAGCCACTTCGTCCAGAGCCACAAACACCACCATTTGTGCCTGTTGTTACTTTTAAACAGTTCCAGTTGGTAAAGCCTCCAGAATTTGAAGAAATAGCGGATCCCACTAAAGCGAGGGCATGGTTGAAGGAGATAGAGAAATCATTCACACTGGTTAAAGTAGAAGCAGACCAGAAGACATATTTTGCTAGTTATTTCTTAAAAGGAGAAGCCAATTACTGGTGGGAGTCCAAAAACGTGCTAGAAGGCGACGACATCATAACTTGGGATAGATTCACCGAGCTTTTTATGGAGAAGTATTTTCCCCATTATATGAAGAACCAGATGGAAATCAAGTTCTCAGAATTAAAGCAAGGGAATGTATCAGTGACTGAATATGAAACCAAGTTTACTGAATTGCAGCCATGGATTCATAACAAAGTGGTAGTGTTGGAACTAACAACCTACACGACCGTGGTTTAAAAAGCTATGATTATCGAAGGGGAAAGTGAGATGTCTCAAAAGGAAAAGGTATAAGGAAGTTTTCAGAATCGTTTCAACAGAAGATCGAGATTCCATGCCCGGACAAATACAAATTTTAAAAGGATAGAACAAGGCAATTAGAGATCGGGCAACCGGTTTCAGGCCCCAAATCAACAAAGAGTCCTCAAACCACCACTACTCGATTGCAAGACATGTGGGAAGAAACATACCAAGATCTATAATAAGCCAAATGTCACGTGTTTGAAGTGTAAGCAGAAGGGATACTACTCTCAATGCCTAATAGGGAAGACTGAGATCACTGGATTACTGCTAAGAATTGTAGAGGAGCAGCAATGGCAGCCAGTATTCCAAGGGTTTTGGTATTACCTCCACCACCACAGCAGAATCAGCTTAGGGCAAGGACTTTTAAAATGTTAATGAAAGAAGCTGTGCAGAGTCCAAATGTGGTTGCAGGTACGCTTCCTATAAATTCTGTAAACACAAAAATATTGATTGATTATGGAGCCACGAGATTTTTTATTTCTGAAGAATTTATTCATAAGTTATATTGTGAAATTCAACGGTTGGACGACACGTTAATTATAAAATTAGCGAATGACAACCAAGTACATGTAAACCGGGTGTGTTGAGTGTGTGATATCGAAATAGAGGGACATCACTTCTCTATAGACTTGATACCTTTCAAGTTGGGAGAATTTGATGTTATTCTTGGGATGAATTGGTTAGCTGACAATAATGCCCAGATCGATTGCGCGAATAAGAAGGTGAGTTTGCAAACTGAAGAAAATGCAACGGTAACATTTAAAGGCGAGGAACATAAACAAAGGTTCTTAAGGATGATGCAAACTAGACGATTACTACATCAAGGATGTGATGCTTATTTTGCTTATGTGTTAGATACGGAAAAGGAAAGTTCAAAGATCAAAGACATTCCCGTGGTATATGAATTTCTGATGTTTTTCCAGATGAACTACCAGGATTACCTTTAGATCGATAAATCAAGTTTACCATCAATTTGACACCAGGTACTGAACCCGTTTTAAAAGCTCCATATCGAATGTTACCAGTTGAAATGAAAGAGCTGACAACACAATTGCAGGATCTTATGAATAAGGGAATTATAAGGCCTAGTGTATTCTCATAGGGTGCATCGGTATTGTTTGTGAAAAAAAAGACAACAATATGCGACTATACATCAATTATCGTGAGGTGAATAAGTTAACTATCAAGAATAAATACCCTCTACTATGGATCGATGACTTATTTGATCAACTAAAAGGAGCGACATGGTTTTCAAAAATCGATTTAAGATTGGGTTATCACCAATAGAAGATCAAGGCAGAAGATATTCCTAAGACTGCTTTTAGAACGAGATACGGGCACTGCGAATTTCTTGTAATGCCGTTTGGACTGACCAATGCACCAGCAGCATTCATGGATTTGATGAACAAAGTGTTCAAAAAGTACTTGGATAAATTTATCATTGTATTTATTGATGACATCTTGATCTACTCAAAGACTGAAGAACATGCTAAACATCTAAGAATCACTTTGGAAACTCTGAGGAAAGAACAACTTTATGCAAAGTTTTCGAAATGCGAATTCTGGTTGAGAGAAGTACAATTTCTAGGCCACATAATCAGTACTGAAGGGATTCAAGTGGATCCAGCAAAGATAGAAGCTATTTTAAATTGGGAAAGACCAGAGACCCCGACGGAAGTTAGAAGTTTCTTTGGATTGGCTGATTATTATTGAAGATTCGTTAAAGATTTTGCGAAAATAGCTATGCCATTAACGAAATTGACCCGGAAAAATGAAAAGTTTACATGGGATGAAAAGTATGAAGAAAGCTTTCAAGATTTGAAGAATCGATTAGTTACTGCTTCCGTACTTGTGCTACCAGATGATCTAGGAGACTTTGTCATTACCAGTGACGCGTCCTATCGAGGACTTGGATGTGTATTAATGCAGCACGATAACATAATTGCATGTGCTTCTAGACAACTGAAACCTCATGAACAAAAATATCCGACACACGATCTAGAATTCACAGCCATTGTGTTTTAACTGAAACTCTGGAGACATTATCTTTATGGCAAGAAATGTGAAATCTACACGGATCATAAGAGTCTAAAATATATTTTCACGCAGAAAGAACTCAACATGAGACAACAACGCTGACTAGAGCTAATTAAAGACTATGACGTGTCAATCAACCATCATCCAGGTAAAGCAAATATTGTAGCAGATGTATTGAGTCGAAAGGAAAAATTAAATATGTTGACATCCTCAAAAGAGTTAATCAGAGAATTTGATAAATTGGAAATTAAAGTTCGTATTCCAGGAAACTCCGCCGAAATGAACTATGCAATGACATTCCAGCCAGAATTATTGGAAAATATAAGGTGTCAAGAAGAAATAATGAACCATGAAATCAAAAATTTGACAGGAAAAGAAATTACAAGTCAGGAAGATGACAAGGGAATCTTACGATTTTCCTCGAGAATCCGGATACCCAATGTACCGGAATTGAAAGAAGAAATTTTGTGAGACGCTTACAACTCAAGATATTCAATTCGTCCCGGAAGCTCGAAGATGTATAGAGATTTCAAGGAAAACTTTTGGTGGCTAGACATGAAGAAGGAAATAGCCGAATGGGTTAGTAAATGTTATACGTGCCAACGAGTCAAAGCAGAGCATCAACGTCCAAGCGAATTACTACAACCACTGAATATTCCATAATGGAAATGGGAACACCTAGCAATAGATTTCGAAGTAGGACTTCTGAGAACCAGAGCAAACCATGATACGATTTGGGTTATTATTGGCAGGTTAACAAAGTCAGCACATTTTCTCCCAATCAATGAACGGTTTTCACTTGATAAGTTAGCACATCTATATCTTAAGGAGATAGTGATGCGACATGGAGTCCCTTTATCCATTGTGTCTGATCGAGATCCATGTTTTAATTCAAGATTCTTGAGACAGTTTCAAGAGTGCCTTGGTACTAAGCTAAATTTGAGTACCTCTTATCATCCACAGACGGACGGGCAAAGCGAAAGGACGATTCAAACAATTGAAGATATGTTACGCAAATGTACAATAGATTTTGAAGGCAGTTGGGACGAACATTTACCGCTAGTGGAATTCTCTTACAATAACAACTATCATGCAAGAATTGGGATGCCACCCTATGAAGCCTTATATGGAAGGAAGTGTAGATCACCTACATACTGGGATAAAGTTGGAGAACGTAAAATTCTAGGTCAAGAACTGATTCAACAGACCAAGGAAAATGTAGAACTTATCCAGAAGCGACTCGAAGCCGCACAAAATCGATAGCGCAAATATGCAGATCAGACCAGAAAATATATGGATTACGAAGAGGGAGAACATGTATTACTAAAGATATCACCATGGAAAGGATTGACTAGATTTGGAAACAGAGGCAAACTAAAGCCACGATACGTCGGTCCATTTGAAATTTTGAAGAAAGTCGGAAAGGTTGCATATGAGTTAGCCTTACCGCCCCATATGCGGCATATACATAATGTGTTTTGATGCCGGGAATTCTTATATATGAGAATCAGATGGTTGTTGTTAACTGCTAAGAGATTGTACCATTGGCACTAGATTTCGTTCTTCAACCTACTTATTTAACCTCTATCCTATGTGGATGTAAGGTAACACCAAGGATACTAGCATCCACGCAATCAACGTGTATCATTGATAGCATATGGGGCTTTTACCATAGTAGCTACTCACTCATAACTCCTGGAAAGAAGGCTTATCCGCATAATCAACATGTATCGTTTACTTTGATTTAATTAATGCAACAATCTCTCATTAGAGTTTGACGTATTAAATTATGATCTATCTATTATGATGAAGTTCATTGCATTTCCTACACTCTTCCTTCTTGCTATACGGGCTACTTCATTCCTTGCTTTAGAATGACGAAGAGAGAAGTATGAAAGCAATGCTACCTTCCCTTTATTCTTTCAGTTGTTAGCTGCTTCTTTATCTGGTATTGAGTTCATAGACCACAATCTATATGTGATTCTGACACCTGACGAAGGCCTTCGACGTGCTGCTAATATAGGGAAGCAAGGTCGTAGTTAGTAGCCCGTTACAGAAAGCTAGTTGAACTCTCTTCTATGTCTTACGTAGATAAGAAGGAATGGGACTGTTGTAGCTCGACCAGAGGCAGGAAGATTATGGGGTTTAGTCCTCTTCATTCCCATTCCGACCTCGATATGCAGCTAAAGAATGCTGTCATCCATAGTTTATGCTTTAATGTAACACATAACACATGTGGAGTCCCTTTTGTGCGATATAATTGATTTGTGCTTAAGATCTGGGAATGCATGTGAGAGTCCGCTCAAAGAGAGAAGGCAAAGAATGAGTTCTTGAGTGAGCAAGCTTTCTCCTCTTTTGCCCGCACCAAGGTACCAACAAAAGCGAAGCGTAGCGACCAAATCGAAGAAGAAAAATAGAAGGCCCTGCTTAGAGAGACTAGATATCGTAGTCTCTAAGCCGGTGGAAAGTGATTTTCTTTTCCAGGGATGAAGTCTGGTTTGATAGAACCAGGTGCTGCGCTGTGTTGCTTGAGTGCCTAAACGATGATTATGCTAATGGCGAAGCCATTGTCTTTTGTTTTTGCCACGCCTGGCTCGGATGGATCTGGTTCCGTAGGGTCTATGACCAGCTC
This sequence comes from Apium graveolens, assembly GCF_009905375.1. NCBI lineage: Eukaryota > Viridiplantae > Streptophyta > Magnoliopsida > Apiales > Apiaceae > Apium > Apium graveolens. Next base: position 156,160,372 of record NC_133652.1, read on the forward strand.
GTGATCATGAAACTTTTTGTTATGGTCCGGTCCCGTATTTCCGAAGTGAAGAACCTATGTAATGGTGGCCGGGAGTGCCTTTCCGTCAAAGATCGTGTACTCAGATTAAGCTAGCTAAGCTTCTTAGATAAAACGATTACACTTTCTTCTTATATACGATGCCACCACCTCTTTCATCTCTCCCTCGCTGGGAGAAAACCTATTTCTTTTAGTGAATATCCGATGAATGAAATAAATAACCGGTGTCAAAGTAACAACTATAGATGAATGCCCAGAATCTGCTGCTTAAGAACCAGAAGTGACATAGAAGAAGTGTCTCAGTTTGTGGGAAAGAGCTGGTGCCTTTAATATGCCTTGCTAGGTACTATCCTTAAAGTAAAGGAGAACCGTCCAAAGAAGGTCATGCCATCCCATCTCGTGAGGGGATCTTTTTTTCCTCTTTCGGATAGGTCTAAGGGGGGAGGAAAGGACAATTGCTATTTCATCTGGTGCTTTCTTTATCTTTGCAAGAAGGTTTGATGGAGGAATACCGGGAATGAGAGATGGGGTACTGGGACTGGAGCTAGTGGTTAACTATTCATATTCATCTTCCTCTCCCTTGATGGGAGTGAGTGCAAAGAGAAGGAGGCGGAGTAGGAATAGGAATTCGGAATATACTTTTTGAAAGAATGACGTAACCGGAAGCTATTGAATAAGCCTTGCCTTCTTCCTTGACTGGTGATGTGGAATAACCGGTGTGCAGATGAATTAATTACCGAAAAACTTTCAATCTTATAAGAGAATAAAGAAAGTAGCCTAGCAGCCCCGATACGCCGAAACCTCTTATTCTGGCTAACTTACTGCCAGAGTCATAAATTGCATAAGAGAAGAGACGCCGTATTTTTAATTAAAAAAGAGCTCTTCCGAATGATAAAGAAAAAGGGTGCTTAGGTTCGTTGGAAAACCTAACGTTTGTACATCCTTCTCCCATGCTTTCCGTTGGTCAAAAACCAATTAAAGTTCTCTAGACTTCTTCACTACTCGTACAGGAAGGACTCTCTTTCTGTCTGGAGGGAATACTTTGTTCGAAAGAAAGATGCCTAAATTGGATAAATTTACTTATTTCACACAATTCTTCTGGCAGAGGGAAAGCCTGTTACGAGTAAGTGGAGAGGAAAGATCTCCAGAGATTCTTATCTCATTCCATTCCAGCGGCTCAACCAGTAACCAATGGCGAAAACTCAAAAATCCATGGTTTCCCGGTAGAACCCTATTTCGCCCAAGTTCTTTCGGAACCGGAAAAAAAAAGCGGTTTTTCGTACAGCTTGCTCATAGTGCAGGTCCCCCTTGTATATCGTATTTGGCCAAAGAAGCATCGGACAGGTTGGAGTTCTTACCTTTTTGGGACTCCATGGACCAAGATCTGCTTTTATTATATGGGTAATACCAATCTAATTTCACTTTAGTAGATCATATGGATGTAGAAAGAACTTCTCATTTTGATGAATTGGAAACATCTCTTTTCAATTTCTATTTACCTAGTTCATATCTTTGTTTCGTGTGTTCCCGGGAGGAATTAAATCTCTTAAATCTCGGGATACCACCTAAATAACTGCGGCCAGAGAGTAAAGTAAAATAGGTCGGAGTCTAAGGTCGGGTCGGACGACATACATCTTAGTTGGTTCCACAACATGCTCCTCGCTGCCCTATGGAGTAATACGTGGGGCAAGACTCTCTTAGAGGTATTAACAACATCTCTATCTCTATATGATGACCATCACCTAACGTCTTTCCCTCAACAGCTCATCACTGTTACCGCGAGAGATGACTTAGTCGAAACCCAAGTGCCTTCCTATGGGAGAACAAGTTATCTTCCATGCGGGCGAGGCTTAGTCAAGCACAAGTTTGGGTATTTTCCACATGCTCACTCCTTACCACTAATGGTATCATTGCCAGGCGTGGGAGATCGCATTTAGGGTTGTGTTGCTTTTGAGTGATAGATCTGGTCCCATCTAGTCTAGAATAAATATCATATAGAGAAGAGATAGACAAAGACGTCTGTCAAAAGGGGCCGATGGATCACCCTTAATGCCCAACAAGTCACATGCCTTTTTTGGCCCAACCGGCTGGCGATTTTCGACAAGTCTTTATGCATTTTTAGAGCAAGAAGCAGAACTATAGAGATAAAAGTGTTTCAAATTTCGTTCACATGTATTTTCCATTTTGTTACAAATTCTCCTTGTGATGCAGCGGAACCATGGCAATTAGGATCTCAAGATGCAACAACACCTATGATGCAAGGAATAATAGACTTACATCACGATATCTTTTTCTTCCTCATTCTGATTTTGGTTTTCGTGTCACGGATCTTAGTTCGCGCTTTATGGCATTTCCACTATAAAAAAATCCAATCCCGCAAAGGATTGTTCATGGAACTACCATCGAGATTCTTCGGACCATATTTCCTAGTATCATCCCGATGTTCATTGCTATACCATCATTTGCTCTGTTATACTCAATGAAAGAGGTAGTAGTAGATCCAACTATGACTATCAAAGCTATTGGACATCAATGGTATCGGAGTGCGCCTCTTCACGGGGGTGATTTAAGTGTGACGAAATGCCTTAAAGTTGAATATGGTTCGCGAAGCATCTGGCTTACCAGTAATCTCCCATTCCCGCCGTCGAGAGACTTTCATAACTATAGCATGCCAGAAACTGGGAGTTGAGGTGGGTAGGCCTATACCCTGAAATGCTCCCAGCATAGGAGCCTATGGTTCCATTCTTGTTGTTCCTGGAGGTACACATCCCTCTTCTCGGTGTGGATCGATATACGAGAAATAGATACTCAACCTGCAATGTCCGATAACGGCGCTGAAGTAGTGAATCTATCGGCACCATAGCAGTGGCATACAACTTTGGACCTAACGGCCGACCCAGTAACCTTTCGGAATGGGGGATCCCCGTTGGCAACAACCACGGTAGTAGTTGCGGAACTACTGGGCCGGGAGAGGACAACCTCTTGTTCCTGCTCCTCTTTCTTCGCTTCGGGGGCGGAGTTCCTACGGTAGGTAATAGCAGGCACAAGCAACTTGGACCGAAGGGGACCAGCGCTTCTACTCCTCGGTAGAGGAGCCGTTTGCAGCGAGAAGCAAGGGATGTCGTGAACTGTGGGAGGTCACAGAGAATTGACCTATTCATAGAGTGATCCTATGATCGATACACGATATAGACGATCTCTTTCTTTATTCTATTCTTTTTCTGAAAAAAAAGAAATGTAACTCAACTTTTCAGCTAGAGTTGGGGGCGGGACCCGTTGGCATAATCCACGCTAGAATGTGGGAATTCGAGGTCTCATGAACTACTACTAAAAACCAACTTTTTTTTTAATTTGTGGACAAACGATATCTGGTCAGGCCTATGGTTAGGAAATGAGTGAGAAATCACTCTGGATCTTCTTTATTGGGGCCTACAACTTGACCGAGCCCGACTAGCATCCCTTTCCACTGCACATTTATCGAACAAAGAAGATGACTATAGGATCGAATTCGCTTTCTCCGTGGTGAACTGGTCATCCCATACCTTCTGCCTGTCTCATATGTGTGGAACCAGGTCTTTTTCGGTTCCAGCCTCCCCCTCGAATACATAGGGTAGGTAGAGCTTGGTGATAAACGGTTCCCTATTGCCAATACAAATTCCCCGACCTTCGATTCCCCTTACTCAAAAAGGGTCTTACGGTCGGGAGAACTACCTAACTAAAGATAAATAGTGTTCTTTCTAAGAGTAGGCGTGGAGAGCTTTTTGCGGGGAAACTTGCAAGTACAGTTTGGAGGGAGGCGGGCGTCGACCCAACCTTATGAGTATTCGGACTATAACAGTTCCGATGAACAGTCACTCACTTTTGACAGTTATACGATTCCAGAAGATGATCCAGAATTGGGGCAATCACGTTTATTAGAAGTGGACAATAGAGTGGTTGTACCAGCCAAAACTCATCTACGTATTATTGTAACACCTGCTGATGTACCTCATAGTTGGGTTGTACCTTCCTCAGGTGTAAAATGTGATGTTGTACCTGGGCATTTAAATCAGATCTCTATTTCGGTACAACGAGAAGGAGTTTACTATAGTCAGTGCCGTGAGATTTGTGGAACTAACCATTCCTTTACACGTGTGCCCGGAAAGATAGGCCAACTGCTGAGCCCACTCTGGCTCAGCCGCACCACCCAGGATGCGAGCCGCCCGAGAAGCAAGCTATTACAGCGAGCGACTGGAGCAGTATGGAGCCGAGGAGCAAAGTAGTAGATAAGATAGAAGAAGGGGCCAGGTTCCCGGTGGAGCAGAGGATACGGTTAGGATAACGAACTTGAAATGCGGAGCCCGAGCGGCCGACGAGCGAGTGGTTAGTGGCCAATAATGCCCTAGTTGATGGCATTCCTCTCTGCGGCTGGCACTCGAGGAACCACGGGGCACTCCATACAGACAGAAGAAGTCTTAGGGATGAGACGCCCACGCAAGGACCTCAATTCTCATTAGGAGGTCGAACCGAGGACCTATGGAAGTCGGGGCTACCCTGTCCCTATGGGCAACGCAACAGTGTCTTGAGGGGGGGGGGAGTTTAGAGGCCTTATAGTAGCATGAACTTTTTTGCTTTCTAGGTCATGCGAAGGGGGCCAGTCCAAGATCGTACTGTTCCTCTACAAAGACAACAGACGCTCTCACCGGCTAGGCGCCGCTCTCTTTCTGAGTTCTTCCAGCTTTTTCATGATTTTGTGTCACGGTGAACAAAAAAAAGAGGGCCATCTCAGCGGAAAGAGAAGGACCTGCAACGGTAGAGACTACTGACCCTCTTCTTGTTCCTAGCTGCCTGTTACGAGTCCGGGAAGCCTCCTCAGTATGAGGCTAAAAATAGAGAAGGGCGGGCAGGGCTTTTTTTAAGCTTGCTGCTCGTTTTCTCGCTTCCGAGAGGCGAAGGGGCCTGACTTATGGTTTCCAAGCCTGGCGCGAAGGGGTTGGATTTCACCTATGATCAGATCAGTGGTACACCATAGTTTACTTTTTTCGTGGTGTTGTTGACGTTGTTGAAAGCGAATTTTTAAGTAGGCCTCGCTTTTCATAGTTGCTCTCAGCTCACACTATGGTGGAGGAGGTGCCGTGAAGATCTAGGAGTGTGAGCAGTACGAGCTGAAAGGCTCCCATACTGTTTGGAGGGCAGGGGGCATAGATGCCAAACAAACCTGGCCCATATCTATCATCGTAGAAGCTGTTTCTAGGAAAGATTATGGTTCTCGGGTATCCAATCAATTAATCCCACAAACCGGGGAAGCTTAAGCGGAAATGAAAGAGTAGGGTGAGGGAAAATGGGGAAGCAACTAAATGGAAGGCTTCACCCGCTCGCTCGAATGCTCGTTTAGTAGACAACGAATGGAGTGCATAAGCCCCTTTATAAATAGGGGCGAGTACTACACGAGCTCGTAAGTAAAAGTACGGAACGTGCCTTTTCTACGAAGCGGAGCGACCTCGTCTTGCTTGTTTCTAGCGAAGCTTCTAGCACTAGAGAATAGGCATTCTAGTATTGCAGGAATACTACCTTTTCGACCAGTACATAGAAGCGATAGCAAAGCCGTATAAAGGCGAGCAGCCCCTATAACAACAACAAATGGCCTACTTATAGCCTTTTTCACTTTATTCGGGGACTTCAACGGGCCTTACAAGCTGGCAATTCTTCACGTTTTCCTCAGACAGTGAGAATGAATTACTTGATTGACATAGATATTTATTTGAACAAAGGAACTTAAACCGGTACTAGAAACCAAACAAGAGATGGAATTCCAGATTGAACAGATGACCGGCCTACAATAAGACGTGAATATAATTACTAATTAAATTCTCTAAGACGAGCTAAAGGGGTGTCTCTAAAAGCAGCCAAGGCCAAGAGCAAGCAGGAGGAGTAGTCCTATCTGCCTAGAAGGATTCGATAAAGAGAATGTGGGTGGGCGGGAGATTCATAGACACAGAAAGAGAAGACCAAAAGGGGCAGAAGGCACTCAGTTGTTTATGTGAAATCAAGGAGCAACAGGTTACACTTTTACACTTTACCGAAGAGAGCTCAAAGCAATAAGATGAAAAATGAGATGAGATGCTAGCCTTAGCGCGGAAGATCAATCATTGAGCCTTAGGCCACTACCGAGAAGCAATGGAGGATCATAACCACTTGAGAAATGATCCATACTTGAAAAGGCGGAGACAATACCTCTTGTTTGTTGCGACAAATTGAGTTTCAAAAGCCCATTTATTTTCAGGCACACCAGAGACATCGGACCCACAAAAGTCCCCCTTTTTTACTAATATACACTGGCTTCTGATATGATTCTTTAATAAACCAAAACCTGCAACAGAGTCCTTCATTTCTACCATGTACAAGTTGAGAGATGTTCAATTCCCAATGGCAAAAGAAGGGTGCAAGTTGGAAGGGCTTGGACAAGATATTCTTCACTCGGGCAGGAGATGTAGCGCGCTTAGCGTCGGAAAGATCCCCCTACATGGGTGTGCTATCAAACTAGGAGAAGAACAGAACTAAACGGATCAATTTCTTTGACCGGTCGTTTCGAGTTTCCAGTTCTTCTGGATTGCTAACATGATTCGATGACGCCGACGGAAGGAAACGCGGGAAATTCATCCAACTTCGATCTCCTAAAGGCAAGTGCGTAGGCTATAGAATCCCTCCTTCGGCTCTAAACAACTAATGTGCTTATTTAGTCTATCAACTACTCAGCCAGCTACTGACCCAATTGGAAGCTTTTCAGTCAAGGGCGTCGATCCGCTTTGTGAGGCGGACAGTGGACAAGCTGGGCCTGAGAAATGCCTCCCTGCGAAAGATGATTCTAATCCTCAAAGAAATAGAAAAGCTAACTCCCAACCCCCACAAGCGTATGGCCAGTTCTGCGCAGAATGCGGCGGTCCTATTAATCAATAAGGTTGCGACATGGAAGCAAACCAGGAGAGGGCCGGGGGAAAGATATATGAGAAGGGGGGGCTCATATCATGGGAGGAAACTTTGCGCACAGTTCCATTACTATTAATGGGTGGCTCCATGATTTCTTATTGGTACAGGAATCCCATGTAATTAAATCTTATGGTTCTTCATTATCTGCATATGGGCTTTTCTTCCTAGGTGCCCATTTTGTATGGGGCTTTAGTTTAATGTTTCTATTCAGTGGATGTGGTTATTGGCAAGAACTTATTGATCCATCATTTGGGCTCATAATAAATTAAAAGTTGCTCCTGCTACTCAGCCGAGAGCCTTAAGCATTGCACAAGGACGTGCTTTAACCTATGGAGTCCTATTCTTGCAATATAATGCTAAATATTAGCCATAGAATGGATTTGGGCTTTGGATTAAACATCTTGGAAAAAATATATCATAGGAGCTAGAATTAGGGGTCCATTCCTAAAGCCATGAGGGTTGGTCAGAAAAAACGTTATCATAGACTATATGGAGGAGTGAGGAAAGGAAAGGGCTTCCATGACAATGAGGTCATTCTTGCATGGGCTTGCTTTGATGATGGGTAGACATCTTCTTTCTTTAACCCTTTTAGTATAGCTTGAACTCGTCCAAAGCGCTCAAGATGGTCGAAAAAAGTAGCAGCTTTCATGTATAGTAATTTCCGCCGATCTAATTTATTAAACAAGGCCCCAAGTACATGAACTATTATAGCTTCCAGTGTATATTGACCTAACACATTTAGAATACTTAATGCCTTATGAGTTAGACCCATTTTCTTCTGCTTTAGATAATCTTTTGCTGTAATCTTACTTGGATTAAGTATCTAACCATTGCTAGATATTTCTCAAAAGCCTTAGTCTCTTTTCCTTCAAACTCCCTTGTATAACTTTCGATTTCAATCTGTAATTCATAGAATTGAAATCTTTATCCGTTTTATAATCATAATAACCATCTTTTAACATTTTTAAAAAAATTCTTATTATGAGCCTTAGTTTTCCATTTTTTAGATTTTATATGCATCTCCACTTTATTTAGGAATATATTCATGAACTTGTCATACATTAAACGTCTTACAACATCCTTATCTTTCATCTCACTACTCTTTTTACCCATTTCTATACTGGTCTCTTCTTTTATCCCATCATGTAGCTGGAAATAAGCCAGTAAAAGACAACTAGAAGCAAGTGGGGGTACGTAAACGAGGACGGATCACAGTGTTTTTGTACTGGTCAGCTTTGAGGTGTCGAGTGAGGGATTGTTCTATCTCTTATGAAAGGGGCCTTGGTGCCTTATTATTAGAGAAAGGGGAGTACTATCTGACGCTTCGCTCGATTATTGGCCTATTCCGCTCGATTATTGTCCTATTACGCTCGATTATTGCGCCCTTTTCTTTACTTTTCTTTAGGGCCTGGGACGGGGTTAAGACGCGTGGCGATTCCATGATTTAGGGCCGAGGACGGGGTTAAGACGCGTGGCGATACCCGCGAAAAACAAAACTTTAACTATTGATATAATTTTAGTTGGTGGAAAGAGTTAAGGGCCTCCAACGCCTATAAATAGAAGCTTCTTTCAGTCTCTATTAGGCACAAAGCAAAGGGCACTTAGTAGAAGAAAGTAAGTAGCCATGGATCCCAATGGAGAAATTGACAGACTTTCTATTATTTCAAATGAAATCGCACAAGTGGAGGCAACAAAGCTCTACTAGGAGCACAGGCTAGCACTTTTCTGGGAGCATCTGCCTGCTATCGATCCTGAGATGATAGCAGACGCTATGCAACAAATAAGGGACCGTATTCGCGGTCTGGAAGACCAGAGGAGGGCACTGGTACAAGAGCAGCAAGCACTTATTGTGCAAGCTGCGATAAATCGTGCCAACGACGGGGGAGACTAGAGGAGTCTGTCGACTCTAGAAGGTTTAAATAAGTGTTTGTAGACGCACAAAGTAGTTTATTTTCATGTCATGTATGGTTGTTCTTTGTCCTTTTTTAGTAGAGATCTTCTCCGATGCTTACTGGAGATAGACTCCTATTTATGCTAACTATCTTTGTTTGGTTTTCTTTTTTATGTTTGCATGTATGGGAACCCTAGTTGAAAATGTTTACTACTTATGCTTTTAGAATAATAAAGGCTTTTTTGTATAAATGAAAATGAAGTTCTTTCTTTTTATTCTTTCTATAGTGGAGATAGTAGCACGTAATTACAGACATATTATTAAAGTGGTAAGAACGGGTTTCGTTCTAGTGCCCGAAAAGAAGATTCCAAAGCTTTTCCGTTACAGAACCGTACGTGAGATTTTCATCTCATACGGTTCCTCCCTTATGTGCATAATGAAAAGAAAATAATATATATAATCTAAATAATAAGCTTTAAGCCTTAGATCTCTTTCTCGTTCGAGGTGGGAGTAGGCAGTTCTCTAGAACTGGATGTTGAATTATCAAAAAGATGATAGGAAGAAAAACCAGCTACTAGTTTTTTTTGGTACTTGGGAATCAAATTTGAAAGCAATGTCTTTAACTCTTTCATCTATCGTTGCTCAGATATCAATTGCATCGGAGTAGTTTTTAGCTCGCAAGAGGGTCCTCTTGCCAATCTTAATGTCTCCTTTCCTTTGGTCTCCATGGAGAGTGCTTTACATTCTCTTCAATGGTGTACAGAGGCACAACAAAACCATTCTTGTCAATCACAAGTAGAGTGCACCTGATGCTTGTGAGTGACACAGATAAGTGCACGTCCAATTAAGAATTTCTTAGAATTCATTATTTAAAATAAGCCCTGCCCTCTAGTTGATAAGGCGATCTCTCTCTAAAATGAGTTTGGCAAATTGACCGAAAAATAGAATAAATGATCACAGTGTCTTAGCACCTTTTCTTTACTCGGGAAGAAGGCGAGTAGTTAATATCTTAAATAAGTGTGTTTCTAACGAATGCTAAACCGGCCTGGCATTGCTTGATTTGATTAATAGGAAAGAGGGGAGTTGAAATAATCCGTTTTTCTGAAGAATTCGCCATACGGGATAGAAACCTAATCCTAATAGGAAAAAACCCATCACTGAACAATCATAGGAATAGAAGAAATGGGTTAAGACCAAATGACAAAACTCTCTATGAGTTGGGCTACATAAAAGATCCTATTCTAAAATGGATGTAGGCTTAACTAAAGCCCAATGCAGGTTGAACTCTATGCTATGGAATCTAAGTCTCGCTACCCTCTTAGGGTGTTACAAGTCATTTTTGGCCTAATGCAAGGCCCCATCTAGATTCAGCTTAGGGCTTTATGAGAGATTGATTGATGGACCTAAGCTAAACTTAAAAGATTGAACCTAAACCAAAGCCTATAGACTGAATTAGGAGAGCAGAGGTTTAATCCAAGACCAATAAAGCAAGCCCAAGTCCATGCAAGAAGGCCCGTTGATCTATCCAAATTAAAATCCCGTCAAAGGTGGCTCCTCACATGAAATCATGCAAAGGATCCGAGCCCTTCACATCAAATGATGTTCCAGCGGTCTCTACCCAAGTAGCTTTGGTCCATGATAAAATGCGTTAGTGTTCAACAGTTGTTGTGGGGTTCTTATTTTATATCCCACCCCCGATACATGGTATCTCTGTATTGTAAGGATATGAGATTAGAATCATACTTCTGCAGTCACAGCAAGAGCGATAGGGACTATTGGTATCACTTATACTGGAGGGCTAAACGCTATGTAGAGGAGACCGATCAAGGATCATTTCGTTGCATAAGCTTTTTATTGGCTTTTAATGCATGTTCTTCTATCTTGAATACCTGATTATAGTTCGAAAGAGAATACGATAGTGGAAGAATACGGGCTTTGATCCGAAGAAGCTCATGCTACAGTTTGAGGCTTCGATAGCCTAGATCGCGCAAATGGGGCAGATATCCTTCCTAGGCCTTATTGTGGGGTATCAGCCCAGCCATTGGAACGAAATTAGCTACTTCGGAAGAAGATCAAGAAAAGGTTGCTTGCTGTTACCATTAAGTATGCAAAAAACTCCGCAATCTTACTCGAAAGATGCGCTAAAACGTTTGTTTTTTCCTCTTTCTTAATTAATGTGAAGAAAGAAAGTTTCGGTAGACTGGGCTTCTATATACAGTTGCATAACTAGAACGAAGCACGATAAGCTGACAGCTACACCGGCAATACCCAAAGCTCCTTGGACTATTTAACTACCGATTGATCCACTACTGGGATGGATTCTTCTTTCACTACTTACTGACGGACTTACATCCAGGGAGTGAATTATCTAGGTTAGGTATCCTGGTGAATCCTGGTAGACCGGTTGGTGTTCATCAGTCAGTTTGCTTCTTTCTTTGACTGACGTAATTGATTCGCCGTTCCTTTCTGATTCAGATGGAGATGCAGAATCTTCTTCTCTAGCTACAGCTACCCTATGAGATCGCTTGCACAAGCTTTGGATTAAACAAGATCGGCCATAGAATCGAAGAAAAGAATGGGAACATAGCGAGAGAGTTGAAAACTTGATGAAACAGGGCCTAGCGATAGGGCTAAGAAGAAACTGAATACTGATGAGCAGTGCATCAAAGTGACGCTGCCAGACGGTACTACCTTCTACAACAACTAGCAATTACAGAACGAGGCATCGGAAAAGGCCATTGAAAAAGCTCCGTTGGGAGGCCACCATAGGTGTTTCTACCTATGGGGTCCCATAATCGCGATATAACGCTAAAAATTAGCCATAGAATGTCTTTTCTACAAAGCCCTGGAAAACAAGATAAGATACAGTAGAATTCCCGTCAGAATCTTGGACCAGAGAAGTCTTCTGGGAGAGCTTTCTTGCTTACAGGGGTGGAACCGAGCAGGGCTAGTTGCTTGGGATTATTTGCTAGCAAGAGGTAAGGCTTTAATGTATGATTTACTGATAGAGATTGTACCATTGGCTGATAGAATATAACCTTGGGATTACATGTACTATCGGCTTATATCAGATTCTCATATATAAGATTGTACCATTGGCTGATAGATATTGTACTGTTACCATTTTAAATCTGATTTACTGATTCTCATATAACCCTGATACGAGGCATATAATAGAATATGAGCCGATAGAGCTTCGAGCTGATTTGTCTTATATAGAACAGCTGATAAGGATTCTAGATCGATAAGAGAGAGTGTTGAGAAATAAGTATATATCATTAGTAATAGTTTTATGGAGAAATCCTATGGTTGAAGAATCAACCTGGGAGCTCGAAAGTGAAATATTAGAAAAGTATCCCCAGTTATTTTCCTAGCGAGATTTTGAGGACGGAATCATATTAAGGGGGAAGGATGTAACGACTGAGAAAGTACGCGTGTATTATGTCTTAATAAAGGTGAATTATGTGTTTTAACATGTTATTAATAGTGTTAAATTGTGAAACCCTAACTGTTATATACTACGTGTATTCTGTTTTGTCAGAATGTGTTCTGGGTAATTATCGGGTGTTTTAGTACAGGGTAAATTCTTTTATATCAAAAGTTGTACGACCCAAATAGTATTTTAATAGCCTGTAATTCAAACAAAATAATTGGCCTTATTTTTCCTAGTATGGATTATACCATCGCGATATTTTGAACATCCAGACGTTTTACAAATTTTCTCGTTTCACGAAAAACGACTTTTCCGGGCCCTTTCGGGTGTCAAAAGCCCCACAAAAATCACATTTTTATTTTTATAGGATCATGAAATTATCAAATATTATTTTCTTTGCATTTTTGTATTATTAACAATTTTTGGGAATTTGTGGCATTTATTATGTATTTATTGGTTATTTAAAAATTCAAAATTAATACCCAAAAATTGTAAAAATTAGGGCCAATTAATTTTAATAGATGTATAATTAGGGTCTTAGTTTTATTTAGGGGTAGTATTTTTACTAATATAAATAATAGATTTTCTATTAATTAATTAATAAAAATATAAAAAAATACATAAAATTCAAGAAAATCCTCAATTCTCTAAAATTAGGGTTCTTAGCAAGCAACAATCAAAGGCAAATTTTGAGGTGATTCTGGTATGCAAATCATTCATGTGAGTATTCAAATTGAAGCTTGTTGAACCTATTTTATGTTTCTGTTATCGATTTCATATGTAGAGTAACTGATTTTAAATTTTTTAATTTTCGGATTTAATCTTGAATGGGTACTTTTGATTGAGTTTAGTGAGTTGATTTTGAGTGTTATAGATGAATAGATCGTTGAATTTACAACTGATTGGTACCGGTTTTGTCGAGTTTTGTTTCCGTTTTGGGTTCTTTGGAAACCGCCGCTGTCGATGGCGTTTCCTTGCTTTTCCAGCATCGAGTCGATGAGGAAGGATGAGGAAGGTTCCCGTGTTGTGGATCGAAAATGCAGAAGAAACGAGCCTGAAATCATGCGTTCTGCCGATGGTGTTCTTGGTGACCCGAGGTCGACCTGATTTCGACCCGGAGTCGACCCGGTTTCGACCCGGAGTCGACCCGGTTTTGATCAAAAAATCCCCCAATTTGATTTCTGAAAAACTGTTTCTGTATTTTTAATATATCTTTATTTTACAAAAATCAGGAAATCAGTTTTTAATTATTTAATTAATCAAATAAATACTTTGATTAATTATCTGAATTATTTTATAAATAATTTCTAAATTATTTTCTTATTTTAGAAATTCGAAAATATGTTTATTATTTATTTATTTACTTATTTATTTATTTATTTAAGTAATTTATTTCTTAGTTATTAATTATTTATTTAAACTTATTAAGTAATTAATAATTAATCCGTTTACTTAAATAATTCGTAATAAATTAAAAAAAAAATCCAAATTATAGAAATTAAAAAATGTAATTATTTATTTATTTAAATCATTTTTGAATTACTTATTATTTATTTAAATTGATTAATTATTTATAATTAATCAATTTAATTAAATAATCTGTAATAAATTCAAATTAAATCCAAAAATTAGGGAAAATCATTTTTATATTTGATTTTTCCTTGGTAATAATTTAAAAATATAATTTAGATTTATTTATGTTTTAATAATTAATTATAATTTACTGATAATTGATTATTCTTATTTATTGCATAACAATTGAACCGTTTATCGGATTTAATCGAAATGAAACCCCTTAAACTCAGAAAAATAACCCGATTCCATTAAAAATATTTGTAAATCTTAAGTCCTTTAGGAGATGAGACGGCTTTCGATAGTTATTCATTCCAAGCCTTATTATATAGAAATACAAGTCCGATAAATCCCAGAAAATTAGAAAACGAAACATATATGGCTTGTTAATACGAATATAAATATAATGTCAAACCTAAAAGTATTTGTAAGTCTAAATCAACTATGTGAATTATGTGCTAAGTGATTTAGGTAATTAATTGAGTCTTATATGCTAGATAATTTATATACGAGTCAGATAGAGTCGTATGCGTAGACAATAAGGGCTACGTGGCCTCAGTCTGAAATACGATTACGATGTAAGTCAACTAAACGAGTATCCGTGTCCGAGAAGTGTGATACACCTGATGTGAAACAAGTATCAGGAAAGGTTTTCCTTTATTCTAAGTTCAGAATAGTTAATTTCCTTCAAATTCTTATGAAAACTATACACTGATAACTCTTGTTCATAAACACTAATACATAATTGTTGATCCTTTATTCATATTTGATTTTGATTCTAATTTTCCTGATCTATTGAAATTCCATTCATATTCCAAACGATTATACACTTGATTATCTAGAAATACTCTGAGGTTGAAATACATGAAAGCATACCGATTATTCCGGATGCTAATCCATGGACTGGATGGTTACTATATGGGTCGGGTATAAACCGGACCCCTAATTATTAGGCCAAAGTTCCTGGGTACCCTATATGTTGGTGGGTCTATACAGTTGGGTATAGATCTGCACTATATCCTGACTGATCAACGGGTTATAGTGCATATGTTGGTTCTTGTGTCCAGTCTAATTCATTTGGTACTCGCCGATAGTGGCTTTATTACTCCCTGCAGAATAATGTGGTTACATGAGCAAACAAATTACCGGTTCATTTAACTCTCTCTCTTCACACACTATAGATATAAATGTTGCAGGCTTGTTGAGCAAATATGGCTCACCCATATTATTGTTATTCACCTTGTTTTTTATTGAAAGCTGAGAATGAAACCCATCTGTACCCGAGTAATCAAGAAGCGGGTCAGAAAACGGGACCCTCTGGTTTTGAATTGCCCAAGTAGGTGCAGTGGGAGTAAAAGTAGATATTGTTGAATAAAAGAAACTTAGTTTAAAAATTATGTAGACTTATGGTTTATAATAAAGAAGGTTTGTAAGACTGTTTATTTGGACGATTTGTAATAAAGTAGTTAATTGTTCTTGTTTTCACACTTTAACCTTAAAGATCCTGAGCACAAGTAGTAAGGGGTTTGTTTCACATCTATATATATAATTTTTGTACATGTTTAGTGTTGTTATTAGTGACAAGTAACCCCCAAATCTAGACCCCGGATTTGGAGGCTGTTACATTGACTGTTATATTAAAGTCTCTATTATATATTTATTTCATAGCATTGTGTTATTGATTAATTAAGTGTTTTATCACATGTTTAATTCACAGTTGCTCTGTTAGGCCCTTAAACAATTATAAAGGGGGGTGAATAAAGTCAATATAATCAACTAGACAAAGCTTCAACATAATCAACAGTTCTTATATCAATCTTATAAAAACTTGTTACACAAATATCATTGATGTAACTTCCGGGAAATATTATGTAATTATTTTATCAATAAATAATTATTATGTAAATTTTTGATGAATTGCTTAATGATTGATATTGATATTTAGGTGTTATTTCTGATAAAATTAGGATATTTTAATTTTTAATTATCCATAATAAAATTTAGATAATTTTGGTATTTTTCTGGGAATTTTTGGAATGTTATGTGATTTTATAAGGATTTATAGAATTAATAATGATTATTTTTACATAATTATAAAATTACTTTTAGAATTAGAAATCGTCCCACTTTAACCGTTTTTGCATTTTTACAGCCCGAAACTTCTTCGAAAACTCCTTCCTAACCCAATCTGATAATTCTAAACACTTTCCGTGTTTTGACTTTCTTGATCCGGGGTACGGTATGATATGTAGGAGCCCCGGCGTGAAATTTTCGATACGCTAATCATTTTTATAAACCGATAAAACCCGTATTCTCAAAAGATGGGATAATATTACTTTATTTTTGTATAAAGTGTTTTATAGGAAACTCTGTTTAATAATTATCCAAATCTGGTATTAAATTCGTATCGTCTTTATAGATACTTAGCGGCTAAGTAATCTATTTTCGAATCTAATATGTGAATGTAATTATCGAATTACTAAATAAATAAAATATGCGATGGTTCTGTCAGCTATGTGTGGCTATATTATTAATTATATTTGATTGGTTGGATAGAATCTTATTTGTATAATTAATTATTGAGTTGTATGAATTTATTTTGCATTTAAAGTGATTTTATTGAATATTTATTCTAAAATATGCTAAAATTATTTCTAAAATTATTTTTGTTGCTTTAAAATTTTATTTATTAGTTTTAGGAGTTTATAAAATTTAGAAATCAATATTTTATTGATCATTTATCTTTAAATGATTTTCTGATTTCATTTAATTGTAAAATCAGTAGTTAATTCCTGAATGCTTCAAAAATCATGACAATTTTATTTTATTAAGTTTGGAATATTTCAAGAATTTTAAAATTGTTTTGGAAATTTTCTAACTTTTACTTAACCGCTCGTCTGTTTACTAATTTGGAAAACAGGGGTCGAATGCGCGTTCCAAAAACAATTGAAAATTTTACATTAATAGTTTTAAATTAACGCGAGATTTTTAAAACTACTTTTGTGAGTTTACGGGTTACTTTTACCTGTGAATTATTCATTAAAAGGTTGAAATGTCGGCGCAAATTCCGGTTATCTCGAAATAAAGAAACAGGTAAATCAGATAAACATATAATTATTTCTCCCCAAATCTTTATTCTCTCGCTCTAATCTCTCTCCAGCGTCTCTCTTCTCCTTCCTTCGCGATGCATCACCGCCTCTCCATCCCTGTTCGTTTTTTCTCTATCACCACTCGATTCCGAGTTATTCTTGGCTCTGTATTCGGTAATTCCGGCCACTCTTGTCCCTATTTCGCCCCTGTTTCTTGCATCTCCGTCACCGCTCTTGGCCACTTCGGCAAGGTGGAGGCGCGTGTGCGTGTATGTGTTGATTTTGTGTGTGTGCATGTATGTGTTGATGTTGTGTGCGTGTGTGTGTATGTGTTCACTGTGCGTGTGTGTGTGGATTGTGTGCGTGTGTGTGTTCTCGGTGCTCAATCGCCGCCTATTCCTCCCTTTTTCCGGCCCCAATGTGTTCTGCTGTTAGGGGTGTCCCAACGTGCGTGTGCGTGTGCTATGGGAAGTTATTTTATTATTTATTTTACTCTCTGCACAAATTAATTGAGTAAGTGATATGAAAAAATCATATATATAGATATATATTTGTTTGTGCGAGGAAATAATAATAATAATATTAATTTAATCGATGGAATTTGTGTCGGAAGCCTGGAATAATCGGGAACCCGCGAATTTTACCGCCGTCGGTGATGAGCCTCGGTGAGCCGACGGTGAACTGTGATGATACAATCTGAGTCCTACGAATAAAAACATAAAAATACAAATGATAATAATTAATAATTGACTTCGTGTCAGTGATTGGGATTCTTGAATGTTGGGATTGGTTGTTGTGAATTGAAGTAATTGTTGAATTGTTGACGTCGAATTGTTTCGACGGGAAGGCCGATAAACAAAAGAGACACTGCCCGATTTTCAGGAAATTAATTATGAAAATACGGGAACGTAACCTGTAATTATCGTAGATGTCGAACAACAACATATAATTATATTATACAAAACCTAATTACGTGGGTCACCGGATATTTTGTGAATAATCGATTACCCTGCTTTTCAAATGACGAGTATACGTACTTTCCGAAAACAAACACCGAACCGAGTTTCGAAGATGTGAACCATAATTTCTATGTGTATTTCAATAATATATATAAATATGAGTTGGATTATGAAATCATATGGATAGAAGTGATAATGGTATGATGTTAAGCGAGACGATTATCTGAATTAGGGTATTTCAACCATGTAAGTCCTAATCGGAAGATCGAGGAGTGACGTTGAACTAAGAATAGCTGTTAGGGCGGAAAACACGCGCTAATAATACGCGCAAGTATACGCGTTCGCAAATAATATAGAATACTTCCTAGTTCGTTCCCACAGAGACTCAGATTAATTATGCTTAATTAACACTCACCCACCAATGTATGATTACTTCTCAATGTTAAGACAATAACACGTAGAATTGATTAACTAATTACTAACTAGAATTAACTATGAGAATTAAACACTTAATTAACACTTGAATTAACAATATTAAACACACATGAGATCATAACTTGATTACTACTTCCTTCTATAGTTATTGTTATTACCCTTAGCATGTAACGGAGATGATATTAATCGAACAACACTAAACTGATAAAAGCCAACTTTCGTTGTACAAATACCATTCTACCAAGAATCCACAATTACGATAGAAGTTGAATAGTCATCAATTATGTTGAGACCCTATATGTCTACAGAATTTGACAACATAACGATTTAAGCACAATTTATTCCTTATGATTACACAGGGCAAGTAAAATGGTTAGAGTTACCCACTAATCATGCATACACATACATGAACCTATGCTAGCATGGCAAGTTCTAAATCTCAACATCCACCGTCGCTTCACAAGAGATTAACACCCTATCTTATATGTTCACGACGCACATAAGACGAATAAGCACAGCCAATACTAGATATCATACAATCATCACACACTAAGGCATTAAACAACTAACTAAAGAATTCCATAGTAAATCCGTTACGACCCCATGATCACGATTAGCCCATGATTGAACTCATCGTCACCAAGGGTTCATATAAAAACATGATAATAACACACGAGAATAATTAATAAAACTACTTATATTAAACCAGAGTACGTCACAGGAGTAAATAGGTTCAAAGCAAAGAAAACTAACATCCACTGTTACAATGAATAAAAGAATCACAAGAAACTATGCTTCTTCTTCGTTGCGATGTGCTAAAACGGTCTTCTTCCTTATCTCCTTGCTCCTTGAT
Organism: Apium graveolens; assembly: GCF_009905375.1. Lineage (NCBI taxonomy): Eukaryota > Viridiplantae > Streptophyta > Magnoliopsida > Apiales > Apiaceae > Apium > Apium graveolens. Next base: position 156,179,588 of record NC_133652.1, read on the forward strand.
TAATACCACAATTCAACACACATGAAACATCTTTGAAAACTACTTATATAGAAGCCCCACAAAACCCAGTCATCTAAGAAGTCAGAAGTCCAGCAGAACAAGAACTCTAAAAATCATTTTCTAATTTCGCACCCCTGAGCGGCCGCCCAGCAATCCTGAGCGGGCGCCCAGTTTCCTGAGCGGCCGCTCTGCTAGGCTGAGCGGGCGCCCAACATCTTTCTGGAAAATTCATTTTTCTGCTCCCGTTCTTCGCTGCATTTTGCTCCTAACTTCCCACTTGCAATGCCAAGCACATACTGAGGCTTATTCTTGATGAAATCTCCCCACAAATGCAAGTAATACCCTCAAATGCACAAACACTAGAAAAACGCATCAAATACACAAAATACTTGATTTCAAGACATCAATTCAAGCCATTATAAGACGTTCTAAGTGGTATAAAATGCCACTTATCACACCCCCAAACTTAAATCGATGTTTGTCCTCAAGCGTCACAGACTCAAAAACAAAACAAAAACATGCATGAATGCAATCTATATGAAATGCAGCGATCCCCCTCACTATGACCAAACCAACCAACTTATGACATCTCAACAAATGCAGTTAGGTGAATAAAGATCAATCAAATCATGTAAACTAACTTACAGCCAGAAACATGGTTTGTGCGGATGCTTAACAAATATGCTTCGAAACTAGATCAATTATCATAAATCGACTATCCTCAAGGCAATCACATGATTATATGAAGAATAAAATTCTAGGCACAAAATGACTTAAACACTTCAAGATTACTGGAGCTTATTACGGAATCATGCTTTTTATTCTTTCAACAACAATGCTTATTTGACCGTGCAATGAGTGAGGTCCACAAAAGACTTATGCAATGGCATCCATTTAACGAGCGTTAGGTTAGCGGATCCCAAACTATAAAAGCCTCAGGTCACTAGGCACAAAGTCCCCTAGGAACTTAATAACTCGAATACCAAAGAGCCCACTCGTGGTCAATTATGCATAAACTAATTACATTTTTTTTTCTTTTTTTTTCTTTTTCTTTTCTTTTTTCAAATTTCTGAGCAAGTGCGTTTCGCTCCATCTTGCTCAACCCTAGACCACTCGTATAAAAATATGAGCCGGCTACTAGCCATTTGACGCCTAGCCACAATTAGCAATGAATTCCAATTTTTTACTCCAATTTTTTCTCTTTTCATGCCTTTTATCATTAAGAACCTATTATAAATTCTAAGCATAATCAATAGATTAACCTCAAAAACCATCAAACCATGACAAAAATCTAGTCCTTAAGCATTCTCTAAGACTTAGTGAAATTACAAGTGTTTCTAGCATGCATGTCATCCTACAAGACTCAACATCACTCTAACGCTATCACCACGCTCGCATCAATATCACAAATCAATTGGTAAAGCAACGCAAAAGGGATCTTGGTAAATGTATGAGCTAAATGACATGATAAATAAAGCTATAAAAAAACAAAAAAAAACTATATGGCAAAAATATACAATTATATGAACTAAACTATCATGAATATGCAACTACATGACACACACACAAAAATATTCCTTAACTACCACCCCCAAACTTAAAATCTTCACTGTCCCCAGTGAAGGTAGTAGAAAGGAACACAGGGTATACCTACTCAGAGAAATCATCATCATCACCCTCAGAGGGTGGAGTATCAGGAGGCGGATAAGTAGAGTCCTCACCAAAAACGGGCTACTGGATGTCAGCTCCAAGGCCTCTAAAAGCAGTCCCAAGTGCAAGGGTGAGCTCCTGGGCAAACCTACTATGCGTCTTGTACATAACATCCATCCTCCTCGACAACCTCCTATACTGGGCATCAGCCATCCCAGCACCCTCCTGATCTCTAGAAGAGCCTGCCTCATAACGCACCGACCTAGCCATGGTAGCATCAGCTGCTGGACGTCCTCCTGGAAGACGATAACCCAACCCATGCTCCTCGGGCTCTCCACCAGTCCACTCCTACATCGCATTCAGCATCCCTGAATCAATAGGAGCGGCTGGTATCTGCAACTGCTCGTGAGAAGGCCAATGAACTCCCACTGCTCGACACAGCTTCGTGATAGTAGATGCATAAGGGATGTTCATGTGCTTCGCTCCCCTCAAAAACTTCAGAATTCCTTGGTAGATGAACTCACTAAGGTCCACATAATACTCTTCATTCAAAATACCCCATAACAACCTTGCTCGCTCAAGTGTAACCTCATGTGCATGCGAATTAGGCAGAATATTAGCACAAATAAAGGCATTCCATGCACGGGCATCCATGTTCATCGTAATCACCGGAAAAGAACGATACTCATTAGTCCCAGTCTTGAACTTCCAAACCGTGCCCGATTGACAGAGAGTAACACAAATCAAATCCAAATCAAATTCCTCAGAGGGCTTCTCATTCCAATTCTCCTCCGTGGACTTCCGATGTCGCTGCCCAATCACACGGCGAATCACCTCAGGATGATAATCCACCGTTAGCCAACGCACAACAGAAAACCCATTCTTTTCAGCCTTTATGTTTGCATAGAACTCGTGAAGCACGCTCATCGGAACAGCCTCCGGTGACTCACAGAAAGAAATCCACCCCTTTTCAGCAATCATCGGCAACAACTCACCATCCCTCCCCGATGCTAAGAATCTCCTCTCCTTCAAAATCGGCTTACCCAGAAGCCTAGTATACTCCTCCTCTGCAACCCTACCAAAAAAACAAGGTCTCGCAGCAGTACCCCTCGAAGAATCAGCAGTAGGAATAATGCTGCTGCTATCAATCATCCTGGATCTCTTGGGTGCCATTGAAACTGAGAAGAAGTGTTTAATATTTATGTTTTTGAATATGGGAGAGAGTTTAAGGTTGAAAGTGTATTGGGGAGTATATGGAATAGTTGTATGTATATATAGGGTAAAGATTAGGGTTAAAATTTGATTAGGAGTGGGGTTGAGGGTTAAAAACGTGGGTTTATGGGAAAATAGCTCGTATGTTGTGGGCTGTGTGTTTTTTTTTTTTTGTATTTTCTGATTTTTTTGGGTTTTTATAAGGCTTAAAAAAAATTTAACAGCCGGATTCTGAGCGGTTGCTCAGCAGAGCTGAGCGGGCGCTCAGGGGCCTTCTGGAAAAAAAATTTCTTGCCATGGTTTTTCTTATTTTTTGTGGTTTTGGATAGGTTACTAACTTGTAAGGGTTCCTACAGTCACAAATCATGGGTTGCCTCCCAAGAAGCGCTTCTTTTTCGTCATTAGCTTGACGTAGGGTACCTCACTCAAGTCGACAATAAAACGGCACTAACCACTTCCCGGTTTGCCGTGTCCCCATAGTGTTGCTTCAAACACTGACCATTAACCTTGAATGCTTTGCCCGGATCAATTTTAAAAATCTCCACCGCTCCATGTGGAAACACAGTTTTGACAATAAAAGGTCCAGACCACTATGATTTCAACTTTCCAGGAAAAAGTCAAAGACGAGAGTTGAATAAAAGAACTTGCTGCCCCAGCACGAATGACTTAGGATTTAGCTTCCTGTTGTGCCACCTTTTCACTTTTTCCTTGTACATTTTGTTGTTCTTGTACGCTTGTAGTCGAAATTCATCAAGTTCATTTAACTGAAGCATTCGCTTCTTTCCAGCTGCATCTAGATCAAGGTTCAACTTCTTCAACGCCCAATAAGCATTATGCTCAAGCTCCGCAGGTAAATGACATCCCTTACCATAAACAAGTTAAAATTGTGACATCCCAAGTGGAGTCTTGTATGTTGTTCTGTAAGCCCAAACAACTTCATCGAGCTTTAAAGACCAATCCTTCCTTGATGGACAAACAACCTTCTCTAAAATGCGCTTGATCTCTCTATTAGACACTTCTGCTTGACCATTCGTTTGCGGATGATAGGCAGTTGCAACATGATGATTCACATTGTAGCGCTGCATCCTAGAAGTGAACTTACGGTTACAGAAATGTGACCCCTCATCACTTATGATTACTCGTGGCGTTCCAAACCTTATGAAAATCTGCTTATGAAGAAAATTCAACACTACCTTTGCATCATTCGTCGGTAGAGCCTTGACTTCTACCCATTTTGAGACATAATCGACTGCCAGCAAGATGTACTGATTATTACAGGATGAAACAAATGGTCCCATGAAATCGATTCCCCAAACATCAAAGACCTCGACTTCAAGCATCACATTTAACGACATCTCATCCTTCCTCGTAAGATTCCCCACTTTTTGGCAACAATCACATCTTAAAACGAACTGATGAGCATCCTTAAACAAAGTAGGCCAGAAAAAACCTGCTTGCAGAATACGAGCTGCTGTCTTTTCACCACTATAATGTCCACCATAAACTGTGGAGTGGAAGTCTCGTAATATCCCCTCCGTCTCACAGAATGGGATACATCTCCTGATGATCTGGTCAGCTCCTTGTCTAAACAAATACGGTTCATCCCACATGTACCACTTCACCTCATGTAGAAACTTCTTCTTTTGAGCTGTATTTATATTAAGAGGCATTATATTGTTGACAAGATAGTTCACAATATCTGCGAACTATGGCTCTTCCTCCTGAACTGCGAACAACTGCTCATCAGGAAAAGATTCGTTGATCAATTTCTTATCATGTGAAGTAGAATCGGGATTCTCCAATCTAGAGAGATGGTCAGCTACTTGATTCTCAGTACCTTTTCGATCCTTAATCTCTAACTCAAATTCCTGAAGCAAGAGCACCCAACGTATAAGTCTAGGCTTCGAATCCTTCTTGGAAACCAAATAGCGAATGACCGCATGATCAGTGAATACTGTCACCTTTGTCCCAAGCAAATAAGATCGAAAAATTTCGAAACCAAAGACTATAGCCAAGAGCTCCTTCTCAGTAGTGGTGTAGTTCATTTGAGCTCCATTAAGAGTCTTACTAGCATAGTAGACCACATGAAAAAGATTATTCTTACGCTGCCCAAGAACTGCTCCCACCGCATAATCACTCGCATCACACATCATCTCAAAAGGCTCTGTCCAATCAGGTGTCGTAATCACCGGTGCTGTTATCAAACTCTTCTTGAGAGTCTCGAATGCCGCCAAGCATTCATCATCAAATTTGAAAGGCACATCCTTCTCGAGCAAGTTGCACAACGGCTTAGATATGTTCAAGGAGTCTTTAATGAAACGCCGATAAAAACCCGCATGACCAAGAAAACTACGGATTCCTTTCACAGAAATAGGGGGTAGAAGATTTTCAATGACTCCCACCTTGGCTTTGTCCACCTCAAGACCCTTGCTAGAGACCTTATGCCCAAGAATAATGCCTTCACACACCATAAAGTGACATTTTTCCCAATTTAGCACTAAATTAGTTTCCACACACGTTTTGAGCACCGCACGAAGATTATTCAAACATTCATCATACGAATGTCCAAAGACGGAGAAGTCGTCCATGAACACCTCGACATTATTTCCAATCATATCAGAGAATATAGCCATCATACATCTCTGAAAAGTGGCAGGTGCGCCATATAAGCCAAACGAAACTCTGCGAAAAGCAAACGTGCCAAATGGACAAGTGAAGGTAGTCTTTTCTTGATCCTCTAGTGCAATGCAAATCTGATTATACCCCGAATAGCCATCCAGAAGACAATAATACTCATGATCGGCCAACCTGTCAAGCATCTGATCAATAAATGGAAGAGGAAAGTGATCTTTTCTCGTGGCCTTGTTCAACTTTCTGTAATCCATGCATACCCTCCATCCTATGACTGTTCTAGTGGGGATGAGCTCGTTCTTCTCATTTGCTACCTCCTTTCTTAGGTACACATTGCACGGGGCTCACCCAAGAACTGCCAGAAATAGGATATATGATTCCTGCATCTAGCCACTTCAGAATTTCTTTCTACACCACTTCTTTCATGATAGGATTAAGTCATCGTTGTTGCTCAACAGTTGGCTTACTACCTTCCTCTAGAAAAATTTTATGCGTACAGTACGAAGGGCTGATCCCTTTGATATCTGCCATAGTCCATCCAATAGCCGATTTGAATTCTCTCAAAATCCTCAAGAGCTTGTCCTCCTCACTACCTGAAAGGTCAGATGCAATAATAACAGGTAAAGTAGATGCATCACCTAAAAATGCATACCTCAGGTGTTCAGGCAATGGTTTAAGCTCCAAAGTAGGTGCTTCCTCAATAGATGGTTTGAGCTTTCCTTCAGCATTTTTGAGGTCAGAAGTACCAAGAGATTCAAATGGCATGTCTAGCTTTCGCCTCCAAGGAGAAGCATTTAGATATTGTAGTTGCTCATTGCCATCCTCTTTATCACTGTCAAACTCCCCCACTAAGACTTTCTCTAATGCGTCAAACATTAGCATAAGATCAAGTTCTGAAGTTACCGCAGAATCAATCAAATCCACCTTTAAGCACTCCTCGTCTTCTGTAGGGAATTTCATCGCTTTGAACACATTGAATGTCATATCCTGATCCTGCACCCACATAGTAAGTTCACCTTTCTGCACATCTATCAAGGTGTGTCCTGTAGCCAAGAATGGTCTTCCCAAGATTATGGGAATCTTCTTATCTTCCTCGAAATCCAAAATGACAAAGTCTGCAGGGAAGAAGAACTTACCCACATTTACTAACACATCCTCCACTATGCCTCGTGGATATGTAATAGAACGATCAGCCAATTATAGAGACATGTAGGTGGGCTTTGGATTAGGCAAATTCAACTTTTTGAAGATAGACAACGGCATTAGATTGATGCTTGCTCCCAAATCGCACAGGCATTTATCAAAAGACAACTTGCCAATGGTGCAAGGAATGGTGAAGCTACCTGGATCTTTAAGCTTTGGAGGTAATTTCTGTTACAGTACGGCACTGCACTCTTTTATTAGAGCAACGGTCTCAAGGTCATCCAGTTTCACCTTCCATGAAAGAATACTCTTCATGAATTTTGCATAACTAGGCATTTGCTCCAGAGCCTCAACGAAAGGTATGTTGATGTGAAGTTTCTTGAACACCTCCAGAAACTTACCGAACTGCTTATCCAGTTTTTGTTGTTGCAATCTCTTAGGGAAGGGTGGTGAAGGATAAAGTTGTTTCTCCCCTGTATTACCCTCAGGCAGAGTGTGTTCAACAGTAGTCTTCCTTGGTTCCGCCGCTTTCTCTTTTTGCTTCTCTTCTTCACCAACTTCAGCTTCTCCGTCTTTCGATTTTTCAGCATCAACAACTTTTCCAGACCTTAAAGTAATAGCCTTGACTTGCTCTTTAGCTTCCTTCCTGCCTGGCACTTCAGTATCACTGGGAAGTGTGCCAGGTTGATGATTGAGCACTGTATTGGCTATTTGACCTATTTGATTTTCCAAGGTCTTGATAGAAACAGCCTGACTTTTGCACAACAGCTTGAGTTCCTCGAAATCAGCACTAGAAGGTGGAACAGCACCTCCATGTTGAGGATATGATTGCCTCTGATCATACTATTATGGTTGCTGGAATCCAGGTGGATTAAACTGTTTACTTACGCCTTGCTGATATGGTTGCTGAAAAGCATTCTGAGTATTGGTCCAGCTGAAATTGGGATGATTTCTATTATTAGGATGATAAGTAGCTGGCGCAGGCTACTGCGGTCGCTGGTAATTGTTCACATACTGAACATATTCATTAACAAGAGAACACTGATCCGTAGCATGAGAACCTGCACAAAGCTCACAGATCGTAGCTATCTGATTGACTCCATAGGTGGTTAAAGAATTGACCTTCATAGATAGCGCTAGGAGCTGCACTGCAATAGCTGTAGCTGCATCAACTTCCAGAATACATGCTACCTTTCCAGGCATCATCCTTTGAGTTGGGTTTTGATGCTCATTTGTAGCCATAGTTTCGATAAGATTATAAGCCTCAGTATAGCTTTTGGCCCACAAAGCGCCTCCAGCTGCTGCATCGAGCATGGGCCGAGATTGGGTTCCCAAACCATTATAGAAACCAGTGATCACCATCCAGTCAGGCATACCATGATGTGGACACTTTCTCAATATCTTCTTGTAGCGCTCCCAAGCCTCACACATAGATTTTGTTGGTTGCTGTGCGAACTGAGTAAGAGCAGTCCTCATAGCTGTAGTCTTTGCCATTGGATAGAACTTTACCAGAAACTTTTGTGCAAGATCTTGCCAAGTAGTGATGGACCCAACTGGTTCAGAATATAACCAGTCCTTAGCTTTATCCCTCAGAGAGAATGGGAAAAGCCCCAGCTTGATACCCTCATCAGTCACACCATTATATTTGAAAGTACTACAGATCTCGACAAAATTCCTGATGTGCATGTTGGGGTCTTCAGTTGCAGCACCTCCGAAAGAAACAGAATTCTGCACCATCTGAATAGTGCCCGGCTTGATTTCAATAGTGTTAGCCTGAATAGCCGGATGAAGAATGCTTGACCGAATGTCATTAATTTTAGGCCGAGAAAAGTCCATAAGAGCTGGATCTGCTGGAACTATACGATCACCCATGATTACTGGTTCTTTCTGCTCGCTCTCTTTATCCGAATCTTCAAAATCTATCTTCTCCGGAATATCAAGAACTGAGTCTGTCTCCTCACCCGTATCTAAAGTCCTCTTGTGAGTACGAGAACGTGTTTGCATAAACGCTCGCTAAAGCACCTGAACCACAACCGGAAACAATACGTAACACGTCTTAATCAATGAGTCCTAATGACCACTTATAGTAAGTACATAAACTAAACAAATACGCCGAGTCCCCTGCAGGGGTGCCAAAAACTTGTTAGGGCGGAAAACACGCGCTAATAATACACGCAAGTATACGCGTTTGTAAGTAATATAGAATACTTTCTAGTTCGTTCCCACAGAGACTCAGACTAATTATGCTTAATTAACACTAACTCACCAATGTATGATTACTTCTCAATGTCAAGACAATAACACGTCGAATTGATTAACTAATTATTAACTATAATTAACTACGAGAATTAAACACTTAATTGACACTTGAATTAACAATATTAAACACACGTGAGATCTTAACTTCATTACTACTTCCTTCTATAGTTATTGTTATTACCCTTAGCATGTAACGAAGATGATATTAATCGAACAACATTAAACTGATAAAAGCCAACTTTCGTTGTACCACTACCATTCTACCAAGCATCCACAATTAAGATAGAAGTTGAATAGTCATCAATTATGTTGAGACCCTATATGTCTACAGAATTTGACAACATAACGATTTAAGCACAATTTATTCCTTATGATTACACAGGGCAAGTAAAATGGTTAGAGTTACCCACTAATCATGCATACACATACATGAACCTATGCTAGCATGGCAAGTTCTAAATCTCAAGATCCACCGTCGCTTCATATGAGATTAACAGCCTATCTTATATGTTCGCGATGCACATAAGACGAATAAGCACAACCAATACTAGATATCATACAATCATCACACACTAAGGCATTAAACAACTAACTAAAGAATTCCATAGTAAATCCGTTACGACCCCATGATCACGATTAACCCATGATTGAACTCATCGTCACCATGGGTTCATATGAAAACATGATAATAACACACGAGAATAATTAATAAAACTACTTATATTAAACCAGAGTACGTCACAAGAGTATATAGGTTGAAAGCAAAGAAAACTAGCATCCACTGTGACAACGAATAAAAGAATCACAAGAAACTATGCTTCCTCTTCGTTGTAATGTGCTAAAATAGTCTTCTTCCTTATCTCCTTGCTCCTCGATTAATACCATAATTCAACACACGTGAAATGTCTCTGAAAATTACTTATATAGAAGCCCCACAAAACACAGCCAGCTAAGAAGTCAGAAGTCCAGCAGAACAAGAACTCTAAAAATCATATTCTAATTTCGCACCCCTGAGCGGCCGCCCAGCAATCCTGAGCGGGCGCCCAGCTTCCTGAGCGGTCGCTCAGCTAGGTTGAGCGGGCGCCCAACACCTTTCTGGAAAATTCATTTTTCTGCTCCCGTTCTTCGCTGCATTCTGCTCTTAACTTCCCACTTGCAATGCCAAGCACATACTAAGGCTTATTCTTGATGAAATCTCCTCACAGATGCAAGTAATACCCTGAGATGCACAAACACTAGAAAAACACATCAAATACACAAAATACTTGATGTCAAGACATCAATTCAAGCCATTATAAGACGTTCTAAGTGGTATAAAATGCCACTTACCAATAGCCTAGTGGTCAATCGTCATACTTGATGAGATTCCAATCAAAAGACATGAAGGATAGAATCGTATCCAGAATAGGCTAGTGGTTTGATGATAACGCTGAACGTTTAAGTCGAATCAAAGTCAACCAATAATGGTGATTAAAGCGTATAGAGGCAAGTTTTCCTAAACTTTCTTTTAAAATACTGCAAATATTTCTCTATTCCTATTCTAAGTTCAGAATAGTAAACTATTTTATATTTCGTTGTAATTACTCTTATTATGCCAGTTCTTTTCATTATTGTTCCTATATTATTGATTGCTCTCTTGAGCAAATACCAATTCTTTCGGGTTATTTGTGAACCCTAAATTGAGATGTTTTGAAATCAAAATGATTTGACATCAAAATACTCCACGGGCTAGATAGTGATGCGTGGGATTAAATGTTTTAATCCTAAGGACCGGGACATAACCAGATCCTTGAGATGGGCCGTAGAGCCTGGGTACCCGACTGGATCTATATAGGGAGATATAGATCTACACTGTATCCTGGTTGATCAGCAGGATATATGTGCGAACTAGTGTCCAGTCTAATTTATTGTTGATCGCCATTAATGGCATTCTTTCACGAAAAGTGTTATGATTCGAAAACCGGATGAAACCCTGATTCAGGAGATGAATCTGGGAATCGCTTGTCATTTTTGGATTTATAATTACAGGCTGGTAACAACCAATGTTTATTCGCTCAACTCCTTCAAATAAATAGAATTGTTTAAAATTGTTTAAAGCTTTTGTCCGGGAGTTTTCCTTTGAAACTAATGCTTGAAACTCAAATTATATACTTGTTGGGCATTTTTGGCTCACTCTTGCTTTGTAAATTCTTATTTCTTTCAGAAGCAGATAAAGATAAAAGTGAATAGCTTTTGTTAAACAACAGAAGTTAGAGAGATCTCCTCCGAGAGAGGAAGGAGATGTTAAAAAAAATATGACAAGGACGTTAGCATAAAGGTATTTACACTCGTATTGTAGTTGTTGTGAATTATAGAAGGTTAGATTCTTATTTCATACCATAACCTGTAAACGATCCGGATTTTAAGGGGTTAATTGAATATTATTTTATTTTATTTATGTAAAGATGGTTTCGTGACACCAAATCTTGACCCTGGATTTGGGCTGTTACAAGTTGGCATCAGAGCCGTAGGTTATTGGTCCCTGAAATAAGAATATGTGATAGTAAAATAGGAATGATAGGTTGTATAAGATAGGATAAAGCTAGGCATGCTCATGTTAAGTTGAGTTGAGTGCGAATTAGGGTTAGCAGATCCGATATGGTTTATTTTTATGATGATTTATGATTTTATTGGACATTTATGGATTTTATAATTTCTTTTTCCGAGTAATTACAAACTATTTTATATAATCGGGAACCAGCCGATCTCAACCATTTTTACGTTTTTATAACCCGAAAATCTTCCGAGAACTCCTTCCTAACCTAATTATAATTTCTTTTTCCGAGTAATTCTAATTTCCCGTAATTATAAATAGCCTTTACCGTATTTTATTTCGTACAGAAAATCATTTGCAACCAGTAAATTATATAATTTTACAGAGAAAATACTTATATTCATATAAACTTCAGAGAATCAAACTACAATTTCAAGGCATTACCGGATTCCGATTGGAAAGCTCGAGTACTCAAAATGAAGGTCTTGACATGTTCTATCAGAATCAATAAGCCTTACAACTGCAGAATCAAAGCGTATTTTCTATAATTTTTATTAATTTTGAATTATTTTGATTAAAAATATGAATTTTTGTTTAGATGATTGTTTGAATGATTTGATGCTTGTATGTTGTAGAACTTTTCTTCCTGATGATTTTGATATGTCATATGACTGATTTGGAGTTCAATAACATGTTCAAAAAATGAATTTGGGGGTTTCTTATTTAGGGATTAACAGATATTCTAGATGGGTGGGTTTTGTTCCCCTTGAAATTTGCAATCGATTGGTGTATAGTATGTTAACAGACGATCCCTAGTTCGAAGGGAGTTGTCATTTGAAGTTTCTTCGAGTTCACCGGAAACCGGTGAACTTCCCCGCCAACTCAGGGGTTATTAGAACGATTTGAATACATGGTTGTGTTCCTTGTGAGTTGTAGTTGTGATCTGGAGGTGATGGTGGTGTGAGGATGCCGGAATCGAGTTCTCCGGCGAGACAGGGGAATTTTCCGGCGAGGGGTGTAAAAATTGCAGTTTAGCCCCTGTAGTTTTAAAAATGAAATAGTTTAGTCCCCCAGGTTTCCAGAGTTTGCATATTTTGGATTCCTGTTTATAAAGTATATAAAAATCATATTTTCTATTTATTTTAATTATAAAAATTCATTTTTAATTACTGAAAATTCCAAAAATATTATTTTAATTCCAAAAATTATTTTTAATTCAAAAACAAATCTGAATTAATTAGTTAATTAATTTTAGTTAATAATTAATTGATTAATTGGTCAGTTAGTTTAAAAATTAATTGATTAATTGATTAAATTAATTATTAATTGATTTTAATTAATTATTTAATTAGATTTATTTATTTATAAATGATTTCAAAATTTCAAAAAATAGTTTCGAGCTTTAAAATATTATTTTAAATTATTTTCAAGGCTCGATAATTATTATAAAATTATTTTGAAGCCAGATTTGGCCAACCGAACCCTGTTTATTGTTTTAAATTGATCCAACGAACCGTTTTGACTCCGAAAAATGTTTTAAAAATCATGCCTTTATACAAATGTTTCATCACTGTTGATTATGATCTTGTTTTATTAAGTTATATTGTTGTTCATATTGAAATACTTTAGAATTGGATAGTTTTCTTTATGTGGACCAGATTCGTGGTCAGACCAGATTCGTGGTCGAATTAGGCCAATGTGTGCCTTGGATCCAGTTTATAGAGCAAAGCTGTGTGCCTTGCTCAGGGTTAGTGCGTGACTGATCAGCAGCCTAACCTTGGTTTTTTTAAAAATTAAAAATGAATATCCAATTCTAATGATTGTTTAACAAGAAACTTGATTCCTTTGAATCATCTCGTTTGATCATTGATTAACCTCAGTTATTGTTATTGTGACTTGCTGAGCTAGTTCGCTCACTCTTGCGAATCTTTTTATGTATTTTACAGTTAAGAAGGATACGATTGATAGTGGGGTTTCCCAGTTCAATGTACAAGCTAGGATTCTAGTTTGAGTTAGATCGAACTAGCAGGAGCTTACTACGGTAGTGAGATAGTAAGATTTTAAGAATAATTTCATTATCAGTTGTAAATTAAATTAGTTGGGATTTGGTACGTTGTAATAAAATTTAAGGTTGTGGCTTGTTTTCATACTTTAACCTGTTACGATCCCTGGTTATGTAAAGCAGGGTCATTGCAAAGAATATTCCATATACAGGTTTATATATTGTGTATGTGCTGTGGACCCTAAAATTCTGAACCGGGTTTGGAGGGCGCCACAGGTTGGTATCAGATCTACAGGTTATAAGTCACTGAAACAAGCCTAGATTGTCGGGATTGGGTAGAAGGTTAGGATTAGGAATAGGAAATAGAAAGATAAGTCATCGGGAGGTTGAGTGCGATTGTATAATAGGTCTCCGGCACGGTTCGTGTTACGATTCATGATTCTTAGTTTGCGACGTGATTTCCAGACAATGGCAATGGCAAATCCTATTTTCCCGATATCATCTGATCATTCGGAGCCTTCCGTTTAAGGATCGTCATCTTCTTTCAGATTTGATTTGCACCTTGTTCTTCCATCGGTATTAATGGTATTACCTTTTGTTATGACAGTTGCACCTCTCCAAGTTATTCTACGCTATTCTATCACCTCTTGATACGAGACTACCTATTCAAGAACCTCCATCTGCTTATTCTTGTTCTACTGTACCTTCAACTATGAATGTATCTTTTCAGTTTACTCTACACCATGTTCTATACCCTCAGTTTAAAAACCTGTCTTATGGAACAACAGTATTTACGAGAATGGATTCGATAGCTACAGTAAATGGTAAGTACGTGAGATATTAATAAAGGTGAGAAAGAGTTTAGAAAGAAGATTCACATGTTTCAGAGGATAGCTGTTACCAGATTAAATGGAGCCACTAGTGAATAGACCAACCGTGATTAGCTTGTGGGATGGACTAGAGGAATTTTGAAAGAATTAGAGAGAAAAGTATAGATCTGGAATTTTCGTAGAATTAGATGATGGTGCTATGATAAATGTGATATATAAAGTAATGATGTGACGTAATATAAGCAAACTTTGTTCTATGAAATAGATTTGGATAGACCTATCCTACTTAATGACTGCAAATATGATGATGATGGGAGTAATACCAGTATGAAAGCTTTGAAATGAAGCTACGAATAAGATAATATGAAATGATGGCTGAAGTTTTCGTCGATTAAGGAAGGTAATAGACCCAATGAAGGAGAGGAGATAAATGGAAGTGAATGGACCTTTGTGTAATCATTTCTTTAACTTGGTATGTAGTTATAAGAAGGACAACAACCAACTCATATAGTAAGGACAACCAGATGTGTGATTTTCAAAATTTTTAAACAAGTTTTTGAAATAGATTTTCCTTTACAAAATTTCTAAAAGCCTTTTTAGAATAAAACAAGTTTTAAACATTGGTTGTCAAGTTACTATTGAGTTTCTTATTAGTTAAAAGACCCGTATTACCTGGAAGGATACTATTTCAGACTTAGTATTGCTAATTCAGAGAGCGAAGTAACCCGTGATTATGAAGAAGTTGATTATTCCTAACAGTAAGGTGCAAGTATTATTTGATAAGATTAACAACAGAATCAAAGTTCAAAGAATTACTAGGACTATCAGAGTTCAAAGAATTCATTGATTTAACAGAAGCCTGAGCATGACCGAAGAAGATTGGGAAGATTTTCAGACTTTTCTACAAAAAGAATATTATTAACAAAAGGATCGTTATGTTGAATGATTCATGGTTATTCTAAATAAAAAAAGGAGGAAACTTGAGGTTATCTGATAAGAACGCCATTACGATCGAATTGTTAAAGTATTATACGTATAGATATGATGTTACAGACGCAAGACTTAACAAGTAAGAATTTACCATAATACTTAGTTTGCGAAGGCATTTCAGCGTACCTTCTAAAGTTGTTATATGACACAATTGGGATATGATCGAACAAGCTCGAAAGATGAATGCAAGTGAAATGGGATGGTGATCAATGGTATCATTCTTGTCCTCAATATTACAGAGTATATTCCTTTTTAAATTCCTAAAAATGTATGAACTTCTTTTCTTAATGAATTCTTTATGATGATATCAAAAAGGAGGATGTTGCATTCCTTTCAAATTTAATTGTTCCCTTCAAGTTTTGTTCCTGATTGGGACAAACAGTGTTATGGTGAGACGCTTTGTCGGAATAACGAAGAGTCGGGTGGGATGCCACCTAATCATGTGTTGTATGCCATATGGTATGAAAGACTGGCCATCTTAAGTACCAATGTGGTTGTCTCATTCATATTCAAATCATTACTTCTTCTTTCTTTTCAACTCTAAGTTTATTAAAATTGTGAATCCTTCTAGTTGTTTCGTCGTACAGTCGTTCTTTGCAAGGGTTTTTCAAATAAAAGTCAACGTATTATGAACCAAGCGGGAAAAGTTCCAGCTACCTTTCAGGCATGAAAAGGAAACAAGGGCATATGGCGAGGATTGCAAATCACTAGCCCTAGCCAGGTATACACTAAGAGTCAAGGGAATCTACTTCACTAAGGAATACGTCTCCAAGAACGAGAGTTTATGATTTGTCTGTGAAATATGTTATCCAGAATACGGATGTGATGACGGGAATGATTATTGCGGATACCTTATGCGTTAAAGTATGGAAGGATGTGGGAACAACTTGATCGTTATCTCTCAAGGTTTTGTTGATAAGATGAATTACCCTGTTGAATTGATAAGATTATGACTAAAGGAATAGAAAGTCAAGAATGTGTAATTATTAAATAAGTAAGTACCAACGGTGGAATTGAGATTTCTAGCAATAAGTTATGAAGAATTGATATCATTTGAGATAAGAGGATTGGACATAATTCTAAGAAATGGATTAATATTTAAGTGTGATTCCCAGATAGACCATCGTGATAGAAGACAGTTCTGAAGATGCCAAATGAGAATATGATGAGGTTTAGAGGATGAAGGAAGGTAAAGAACTTGTTAACAATGATTTAAGTTAAGAGGTTACAGTCACCAAGATGTAAGCGCTATGGCGATTATAAAGAAAAGTCAGGAGCACACAGAACTTGAAGATTTTATAGTTTCAAGATATGTTTCCAGACGAGTTACCAATATTTCCTTCAGATAGAGAAATTGAGTTTATGATTGACTTAGCACCTGAAATGAAGCCAGTGTCCAAAGCCCCGCACAGAATGGCACCAAATAAAATAAAGGAGTTACCAGAGCAAATACAGGAGATGATTAGAAGGGAAAGCAACTGGACCTAGCGTACCCCCTAAAGTGCACCGATATGATTTGTTAATAAGAAAGATAGAATTATGAGATTATGTGTCAACTAGCGGAAGCTCAACAAGTTTACTCTCAAGAGTAGATATCTATTACCTCGAACCAATGATTTGTTTGATCAAATGAAAGAAGCAAAGTATTTTTATAAGATTGATTTAAGACTGGGTATATTACCAATTGAAGATTGAACCTATGGACATATCAAAGATAATTTTCAGAACTAAGTACTGTTGTTATAAAATTCTAGTAATGTTATTTGGATGAACTGATATACCAGTAATATTTAAATTTGATGAGCAGAATCTTGAAGAAGGATCTGGATAAGATGTATTTGTGTTAATTAAGGTCAAAGGTGAACCATACAAATTATTTAATGATAGCTGGGAAGTCAAAGAAGAAAGAAGTTGTATGAAAAGTTTACAAGGTGAAAGCTGTAATGGTAGGGAGTATAATTCTTAGCATAAATAGTCAATGAGAACGAGACCAAAGGGAATCCAGAAGAAATTAAAGTTATTTTGAATAAAGAAAGACCAAAAGCACCAACAAAAATAAGAAGTTTTATTATTGGCCGGTTATTATCAGAAATTTGTTCAAGGATTCTTGAAGATTGCAACACCTTTGATGAATTTTACTAGGAATAGAGAGAAGTTTATATGAAATGGTAAAGTGTGAAGGAAGTTTTGCGGAGTTAAAAGAGAGAATGGTCACAACACCTGTTTTATTATTTTGAAAGTATCAAGGATATTTGGAAGGTTGTAGTGATACTTCTCATAAGGGAATAGGATGTGTGTTGATGCAGCACAATAAAGTTATTGCATATACATCCAGACAACTGAAACCTTATGAGCAGAAGTACCCTACTCATAATTGGGAATTAGCAGCAACAATAATATTCGCTTTGAAAGATTGGGAAACATTATATGTATGGAGAAAAATGTGAGATACATACAGACCATAAGAGTTTGAAGTGTGAATTCACGAGGAAGAGCAAATGTAGTGGCAAGCAATAAGCAAAAAGGAGAGAACGAACATGGAGACTGCACCAGAAGGATTATCTATGGAATTTTAGAAGTTGGAATTGGAAGTCAGGGTTCATGATCCAAAAGGAGCAAGAATGGATAGTATGACCTTTCAGTTGATGTTGTTAAGAGAAGATAAAAAGATATCAAAAGAAGATGATGGATCAGGATGTTAATAGTTAGCAAGAGAAAATAATGGATCACGATATTAATAGTTTAATGAGAGGAAATTTATGTACTTAAAAGAATGATCACGGTATCCTCAGATTTCTTTCAGAACTTGGATGCTACAAGTGGCAGAATTAAGGAATGAGATCCTAAAGGGAATTTACAATCTTAAGTATATAATTCGTTCAAGAAATACCAAATTATACAGAAGTTTAAAGAAGAATATTGATAGCCGAATACCAAAAGGAAATTTCACAACGGATCAGGAGATGTTAGGCATATTAAATAAATAAGGCAAGTGTCAGA
Source organism: Apium graveolens (assembly GCF_009905375.1). NCBI lineage: Eukaryota > Viridiplantae > Streptophyta > Magnoliopsida > Apiales > Apiaceae > Apium > Apium graveolens. The sequence goes on from NC_133652.1 coordinate 156,197,838, forward strand.
GGCCTAGTGGATTATGGAAACCATTAGAAATACAAAATGGAAATAGGAGTATATTACTCTGGATTTTATAGTCAGATTACCAAGAACGAAAGCAAACCACGATGCTAATTAAGTTATGGTGAACGAGTTGGCTAAATCAGCTCATTTCTTGCCTATTAATAAAAGATATTCAATGGATAAGTTGATTCACATGTATTTGAAGGAAATAGTAATTTGTTATGGGGTCCCTGCATCTATTGTATAAAGTCAGGATCCACGATTCAATTCAAGATTTTGCAAAAGGTCTTCTGGAATGTTAGGCACCAAGTCAAATATGAGTACAGCTAATCATCCGCAGACTGACGGCCAAGAGCGAGAAAATGATCCAAACAATTAAGGACATGTTACGTGTTTATGCCATTGATTTCAAAAGGAAATTAAGGAGAGCATTTGCCTTAGTAGAAATTGCTTACAATAACAACAGTTATCGTGCCTATACTAGGATGCCACCATACGAAACTCTTTATAAATGTAAATGTCGATCACTAGTATATGAGATGAAGTTGGCAAATGTGAAATATTTGGACTAGAGTTGCTACAACATATAAAGGAAGCTATTGAGATTATTGAGAAAAGGATAAGTGCCACGCAGGATTGTTATAGAAAATGTGTAGATCAAGCCAAAAAGAGTACAGAATTTAAAGAAGAAGTTTTAATATTGTTAGCAGTGTTACCATGAAAATGGATCATCCAGGATCAGAAGAGAAAAGAAAGTTGAGTCCGAGATACGTTGGACCTTTTGAAATTTTGAAATGTATCGATAAAATAGCATACGAATTAGCGTTACCCAGCATGGGTAGTGAAGGGTTTTTAGCACATAGACGCAGCGAAAACGTAAATTTAAATCTTAAAAAAAACCGAAACCCTCCGCAGGATCCATGCGAAAAATAATATTTAATTCGTAGTTCAGTATGTTTACCTTAAGAAACTTTACGTTAATGGAAAGATGGAGGTCTTTAATGGCGATCCAAAAACGATGAACGGAGATCCTTAGCAGCTACTCCTCAAGTGTGAAGCACTCCACCAGTATCCACCAAGAAAACGATGTAATGAAGGAGGAGGAGATGGAGAGAATTAGGGTTTTGTAAATCTTTTTGGTTCAAGCAAAAATAGAGTCTATAATAGTATATTTATAGGCAAAATTATAAGCTGAAAATTTTCCCATAAAATATTATTATTATTAACCCTTTATTATTCTCACTAATAATTAAAACACCTTTTAATTATTAATCCTTTTTCTAAACTCTTTAGAAATAATTCTCTCACTTGATTTAATTTCCAAAAATTAAATTCTTAATTAATAATATTAAGAACCTTTTCTTAATTAATTTATAATCAATTAAATCTCATTTAATTAATTATTAAATTTGCCAATTAATAATTTATTTCATAAATAAATAATTATCAACCATTATTAATTAATTCTTCCACCATTAAATCATTCTCTTTTATGGTGTGACCATGTAGGTTCAATATTAAGCCGGTAGTAGAAATAAATAATAATAAAACTATTTTATCATTATTTATATAAATTCTTTAATTCATTAAATATGATTAACTAATAAATTAATCATATTTATTCTACATCGTGAGGGATACTTCTCAGCATATCGCGACTATCCGGATAATACGAATTCACTGCTTAGAATATCAAGAACCTATTCAGTGGGTAGTTACCGTACAATCAATTCCTTCTACCCTGCAATGTCACGATTAATTACAAGGCATGGAACTTGTGTCAAGCCTATCTTATTTAATCACTTGCTTTCCCATTCACTATGCTTAGTTCTATCTAATGTAAATTAGAAACTCCTTTCTAATTTCATTCACTCTGGCCAGAGATTCCTGAACTAGCATAAGTGGATCAGCATTGAACATTCTCTTCATTCACTGGAAGGGGTAGATCCTTTATTGATCATACTTACAAATTCCTATACCCAGTAGAGCCCTTATAATTGTCCCTTGAGACTAAAAACTAAACCAAAGCATAGTTCAGTGTACACAAGATGACTATGATGACCTCAAGTCTCAGGATACTTATACAACTATCACTATGTGAACAACTGCTGACACGTGAGTGAACTCCATCAGTTGTTCAACTATGTGAGTCATGTTCAGTGAACTTATTCTATAATAAACACCTACATATTAGCTATAGTGTCACCACACAAATGTCTATGAGAACAGACATCCTTCATAATAAAGCAAGCATAGTATGTACCGATCTTTGCGGATTATTAATTACCAGTTAGTAATCCTATGACCAGGAACTATTTAAGTTTAGAGTTATCATCTTTTAGGTCTCATTATTATTATCTCATCAGAATCCATAAAAAGCTTTACTCTATACTGTGGTATATCTTATTTAAACATTAAATAGATAGAGCCCGCAATAAAAACAAAACAAGTCTTTTATTAATATCAATGAAATCAAAACAGATTACATAAAAGTTATTCCTAAATCCTCATACATGATTGGACTTAGGACATATCTCTTTCAATCTCCCACTTGTACTAAAGTCAATCACTCTGGTATCTAATACCCATCTTGTCTTTATGAAGATCAAAGTGACTCTGAGAAGGTGGCTTTATGAGTGGGTCTGCTATGTTGTTATGTGTGTCAACTCTCTCGACGTTGACATCTCCTCTTTCAACAATCTCCCTAATCAGATGAAAGCGCCGCATGACATGTTTGGAAATTTTATGAGACCCGAGTTCCTTGGCTTGTGCTATTGCTGCGTTGTTATCACAATAAAATGGCTTCTTTTGCAGCCTCACTTGCAGCTATATATTCTGCTTCCGCTGTGGAGTCAGCCGTTGTAGACTGTTTTGGAACTCTTCCGACTAATCGTACCACCATTCAGAGTAAACACGTACCCTGGCATGGATTTGCTATCACTTTCTGATTGAAAACTATAGTCAGTATAACCCTCTATTTTCAACTCAGATTCACCACCAAAAACAAGAAAAATGTCCTGAGTCCTTCGCAAGTACTTAAGCATGTTTTTCACTCCTTTCCAGTGGTCTTCACCTGGATTGGACTGATATCTGCTCGTCACACTAATTGAATAAGCATCATCAGGCCTTGTACACAACATCGCGTACATGATAGATCCTATTACTGAAGCATAAGGAATCTTACTCATATGCTCTCTTTCCTCAGGTGTCTTAGGAGACATTTTTTCGGAAAGGGACACTCCATGGCTCATCGGTATGAGACCTCTTTTGGAGTTTTCCATGCTAAACCTTTTAAGCACTTTCTGGATGTATGTACCCTGAGTAAGACCTATTATTCTTCTAGATCTATCTCTATAGATCTTCATACCGAGAATGTAGGATGCTTCTCCCAAGTCCTTCATGGTGAAGTTCATTGATAGCCATACTTTGACTAATTGTAGCATCGGTATATCATTTCCTATAAGAAGTATGTCATCCACATAAAATACAAGAAATGTTACCGCGCTCCCACTAACCTTCTTGTAGACACATGGTTCATCTATGTTTTTGATAAAACCAAACTCTTTGAGTGTCTCATCAAAATGGATGTTCCATCTACGAGAAGCTTGCCTTAAACCATATATGGCTCGCAGCAGCTTACACACTAGGTGTTCATTTCCCTTGGAAAGAAAACCCTTTGGCTGTGTCATATACACTTCCTCCTCAAGTTCCTCATTGAGGAAGGCCGTTTTCACGTCCATTTGCCAGATCTCATAGTCGTAGTAAGCAGCTATCGCAAGCAAAATCCGAATTGATTTTAACAGGGCTACAGGCGAAAAAGTTTCATCAAAGTCAATCCCTTGCCTTTGTTTGAATCCTTTTGCCACGAGCCTGGCCTTATAGGTCTCCACCTGGCCATCTGCTCCAATCTTTCTTTTGTATACCCACTTGCACCCAATAGGCTTAACACCTTCAGGCGCCTCAACCAGAGTCCATACTTGGTTGGTATACATAGATTCCATTTCGGATTTCATGGCACTATGCCATTTCTCTGAGTCAACACTACTCATAGCCTCATTATAGGTCACAGGGTCGTCATCATCAATGATTGACAACTCATTTCCATTCTCAATGACAAGGCCATAATACCTCTCAGGTTAGCGAGACACTCTCCCTATCCTACGAATGGGCTGTTCCACAGAAGGTTGTTCAATCTGAACAGGTGTTTTCATTTGATCCGTAGTAGTTTGTGCTTCTTGAACTTCATCAAGTTCAATTTTGCTCCCACTGTTTCCTTCAAGGATAAACTCCTTTTCCAAGAAGGTAGCATGTTTGGAGACAAACACCCGATGATCGGTGTAAAAGTAATACCCCAAAGTCTCTTTAGGATATCCCACAAAATTACATTTTACGGATCGAGATTCCAGCTTATCTGGGTCAACCTTTTTGACATAAGCTGGACATCCCCAAATCTGAACGTGTTTAAGACTCGGTTTCCTTTCTTTCCATATCTCATAATGAGTTTGAGGAACAGATTTGGAAGGCACCTTATTCAGTAAATATGTTGAGGTTTCCAATGCATAACCCCATAGGAATACTGGAAGATTCGCATAGCTCATTATGGACCGAACCATGTCTAACAAAGTTCGATTTCTCTTTTCAGATACCCCATTTAACTGTGGAGTATATGGAGGAGTCCAATGGGAGACTGTACCATTTTCTTTGAGATAATCTAGAAACTCTCCATTCAAGTATTCACCACCTCGATCTTATCAAAGAGTTATAATACTGTGTTTGGTTTGTTTCTCCACTTCATGCTTATATTCTTTGAACTTTTCAAAGGCTTCAGACTTGTGTTTCATCAAATACACATATTCGAATCTAGATCTATCATCTATGAAAGTAATGAAGTACGAAAATCCACCCATGGCTTGCGTAGACATTGGTCCACATACATCTGTGTGTACCAATCCTAGCAAATCTGTAGCCCTCTCTCCATGTCCACTAAATGGAGATTTGGTCATTTTACCCAATAGACAAGACTCGCATGTAGGATATGATTCAAAATCAAAGGGGTCAAGTAACCCTTCCTTATGCAATGTCCGCAGTCTATTTTCACTAATATGACCTAGCCTACAGTGCCATAAATAGGTCAGATTTTCATCATCTCATTTTCTTTTATTAGTTTGTTCAATCTGATGTAAATCATGCTCTACGTCACATACATACAGACCATTATTTAAAATGCCACGTCCAAAAAGAACATTATCTCTAAGGATAGAACATTCATTATTCTTAATAATAAATTAAAAACCATCCAAATCCAACATAGGAATAGAAATAATATTCCTCACAATAGAGGGAACGTAATAACAATTATTCAAAATAATAGTCTTTCCCGTAGGCATATGTAGACTAAATGATCGTACAGATATGGCCGCAACCCTTGCTCCATTGCCCATACGTAGAATCACCTCATCTTTTCCAAGAGTCCTACTTCCCTTTAGTCCTTGCAACGAATTGCAAATATGAGAACCACAGGAGGTATCTAATACCCAAGTAGAAATTTGACCTAGTGACATATTAACTTCGATCATGAACATGCCTGAATCAGAAGCGGTAGTCTTACTACCCTTCTTCTTCTTTAATTCTGCAAGGTAAACCTTGCAGTTCCTCTTCCAGTGCCCCAACTTGTTATAGTGAAAACAAACAGCTAAATTAGGACCAGTCAACTTGTCAGCATCTAGTATGCTCCGGAGTGATAGTGCAGAAGACATGACGAATATAGTAAATCTGTAAATGATAAACACATAACAACACTTAGCAAATATTCAATTTTATTTCAAAACACTATATTAATCGGGTCTTTATTCATAAGTGTCTCCCATTAGTTTATCTAATTTATTCAATCCCCTAAGTGAAAATTAAGCATTCATAATGCTAGTGGGAAAAGGGATCCTACATTCCATCACACAACCTCAGCTGTGGCACGAAACGTCATGTGATGTTGAATAGGCAGACAACTCTTATCAATTACATCTTATGTTATTCCCTAATATAAGTTTAGCCTCTTGAATAATTGAGTCATGGCTGTGGCACGACAAACTCAATATTCTAAGTCAAGTCTAACCCAACATTTCGTACAATTGAATCAGTCTCCAACGGCCCACGGCTGTAGCACATACCGACCTTTAGATTCTAATTCAATGTACACATCTCTATGTTATAGACAAGTATTTCTTATTTCGAAATCAAAGCCCTCGGCTGTAGCATGAAACGACAATGATTTAAAAATAAGAACCACTTTCTACCATGTTGGAAGGCTATGACCGACACAAGCCCGTTGTGTCATTGGCCAATTACTACTTGATATTATTTAATTTTAGAGGGATTATATTACGTTACAATCATAATCATATTATAAAGAGATTCTTCCTTTTAAATTAAATATTTCAAATCAATAATCGATAATCAAATGATTCCCAGATCGGGTGGAGCATTGTCAAGAGGCGTCACTTAATACCCTTTCTTACAGATAGAAATCTGTTATTGACAGAATCATCCTTTCTCTCAATATTGAAAATTCATATTCAATTACGTGTTTCATAAACACAAGAATCTCATGATCGTATTCTTAATATTTATTGTTAAGGCAAGAAACGACTCATATTCTAGATTTTCTAGAGCACGCCTTATATTGATTTAAGTTCACCTAAATCTATCATCGCATGGTAAACATAGGCATATATCTCATATATAAAATTAAATAAACAAGTAAATGTAAAGTGCAATAAAGTAAATGTGTTTGGTTATGGCCCCATCCTATGTGATCTTTATCAAGCTCATGATAAAGATCAAGGTCAATCTAATATGGTGATGGAAATAAATACAACTACTTATTACTTAAGTCTTTTCCTTTGTTTAGACTTCTTGTATGCCTCGTCTTCTTCTTTGTATCACCTCCATTGGATAGCCTTCTTGAGTCTTCAATTACATTACATGATTGAAAGTAAAACTAATCTAATGAACTTACAAGAATAACTCGAGTTACATTCGAGATTTATGATTACAAAGATTGACGACATGCAAGTCATATTTAAAACCAAAACCAAAACCATTACACTAAGGTCGAAAGGCCATAACCATCCACCATGCTCATACAACACATAAAAGCATGTTAAAACACATAATCTGATCTTAACATATCATATTATCCATGATCTAATCATAAAAAAAATATGACAAAAATCAGAATCAAATCAGAAAAATAAGAATTACTGTTTACGAGAAGTAAAAGACGTCAAACGCCTTACAGACGAGTCGTTGATAGCTTTAGCTATCAGTTTTGTTCAGACTCTCGTTTACCTATGATATAGGGTATTGGTTTACATAAATCGGGCACCAGACCCAGATTTCAGCAAATCTGCAGCAGCCAATTCAGAATCTGTATCTAACATGATTCTCATAATTAGAACAAACATAAATTATGTATATATCAGTATATATTTACATAATCATCTTATGATTATACAACTCACATGAATATCATATATTCAAAACCATACATATATAAGCATATTCTATCAACATCAAATCATGGTGAATCACGTACATGCTCATATATCGAAAACAGTTAAACACTTAAACGAATTAAAAAAATTTCACAAGTAGCTCTGATGCCATTCAAGGGTTTTTAGCATATAGACGTAGCGAAAACGTAAATTTAAATCTTAAAAAAAACCGAAACCCTCCACAGGATCCATGCGAAAAATAATATTTAATTCGTAGTTCAGTATGTTTACCTTAAGAAGCTTTACGTTTATGGAAAGATGGAGGTTTAATGGCGATCCAAAAATGATGAACGTAGATCCTTAGCAGCTGCTCCTCAAGTGTGAAGCATTCCACCCGTATCCACCAAGAAAACGATGGAATGAAGGAGAAGGAGATGGAGAGAATTAGGGTTTTGTAAATCTTTTTGGTTGAGGCAAAAATAGGGTCTATAATAGTATATTTACAGGCAAAATTTTCAGCTGAAAATTTTCCCATAAAATATTATTATTATTAACCCTTTATTATTCTCACTAATAATTAAAACACCTTTTAATTATTAATCCTTTTTCTAAACTCTTTAGAAATAATTCTCTCACTTGATTTAATTTCCAAAAATTAAATTCTTAATTAATAATATTAAGGACCTTTTCTTAATTAATTTATAATCAATTAAATCTCATTTAATCAATTATTAAATTTGCCAATTAATTATTTATTTCATAAATAAATAATTATCAGCCATTATTAATTAATTCCTCCACCATTAAATCATTCTATTTTATGGTGTGACCCTGTAGGTTCAATATTAAGCCAGTAGTAGAAATAAATAATAATAAAACTATTTTATCATTATTTATATAAATTCTCTAATTCATTAAATATGATTAATTAATTAATCATATTTATTCTACCTCGTGAGGGATACTTCTCAGCATATCGCGACTATCCGGATAATACGAATTCAATGCTTAGAATACCAAGAACCTATTCAGTAAATAGTTACCGTACAATCAATTCCTTCTACCCTGCAATGTCACGATTAAATACAAGGCATGGAACTTGTGTCAAGCCTATCTTATTTAATCACTTGCTTTCCCATTCACTATGCTTAGTTCTATTTAATGTAAATTAGAAACTCCTTTCAAATTTCATTCACTCTGGCCAGAGATTCCTGAACTAGCATAAGTGGATCAGCATTGAACATTCTCTTCCTTCACTGGAAGGGGCAGATCCTTTATTGATCATAAACTATCTTCGTGTACAAATTCCTATACCCAGTAGAGCCCTTATAATTGTCCCTTGAGACTAAGAACTAAACCAAAGCATAGTTCAGTGTACACAAGATGACTATGATGACCTCAAGTCTAGGGATACTTGTACAACTATCAATATGTGAACAACTACTAACACGTGAGTGAACTCCATCAGTTGTTCAGCTGTGTAAGTCATGTTCAGTGAACTTATTCTATAATAAGCACCTACATACTAGCTATAGTGTCACCACACAAATGTTTATGAGAACAGACATCCTTCATAATGAAGCAAGCATAGTATATACCGATCTTTGCGGATTATTAATTACCAGTTAGTAATCCTACGACCAGGAACTATTTAAGTTTAGAGTTATCATCTTTTAGGTCTCATTATTATGATCTCATCATAATCCATAAAAAGCTTTACTCTAAACTTTGGTATATCTTATTTAAACATTTAAATAGATACAGCACGCAATAAAAACAAAACAAGTCTTTTATTAATATCAATGAAATCAAAACAGATTACATAAAAGTTATTCCTAAATCCTCATACATGATTGGACTTAGGACATATATCTTTCAGGTAGCATATTCATAATATTTCTATGTGACAAGGTTAGAAAAGTACGGTATAGAATTTTAGACATGCGATAGGATGTGAGTCGATAGAACTTCAGGCATAATTGTCCTATATTGAGAATTCAATAGATACTGTAGATTAGAAAGAGAAAGTATTAAGAAAGAAAGTTATAAAGTTAGTAAGATTGTTGTGGAAATCAAAGGGTTGAAAGGATAACCTAAGGTTCAGAAAGTGATATGTGTGAAATAGTGTCCTGAGTTATTGCTTAAGTGATTCTGAGGACAGAATTCTTTTAAGGGGGGAAAGATTTAATATCAAGTATATGACGTGTAATTATTTTGTTAATAATAAATATTATGTGATTATTATATGAATTTTGGTAACTATCTGTGAAGTCGTATCTGTGTTTAGATATGTAAATATGATATAATTTGAGTATTTTAATTTTTATATGTCCGAAATAAAATATAGATAAGTGTCATATCTTCCTATTTATTTTTATGATGATTTATGATTTTATTGGACATTTATGGATTTTATAATTTCTTTTTCCGAGTAATTACAAACTATTTTATATAATCGGGAACCAGCCGACCTCAACCGTTTTTATGTATTTATAACCCGAAACTCTTCCGAGAACTCCTTCCTAACCTAATTGTAATATTCTGAGCATTTTCCATGTTCCAACTTTTTCGATCCGACGTACGGTTAGTCCTGTGCGGGTCCCGATGTAATATTTTCGATACAATATATATTTCGGTAAATCAATAAAACTCATATTTTTGATAAATGAGATGTTTTTATTAAACTATTATAATTATCACCTCGTAATACGTGTAACCAGGCGCTGAGACCAAGACCATAGTACAAATTGTACAGATTTGGATAATTATCCCGAAAACCGGTACCGTTTGGATCCGTTTTATAAATAAATGTACTATTCTATATCCGGAATGATCCAACGGAATCTTTGTTAGGTCACACAACACTGTAGAAGGGGGTTGAATACAGTGTAGAATACAATCAAATCAATTTAAAACACAAGTAACAGAAAACAGATGTATTCTATATAACAAACTCTGTTACAATGGAACTGTTCTCTCTCAGTGATGAACAAATATCACGAGAGCTGCTAGGTTACAATATATGATCTTCTCGATGATCGTAACTCTTATAGAGTAAACATATGCCTGTGTTTATATAGACACACAGTTACACGATAACTTCTAGTTTATATGGAATATAATTCTGTCTCCTAAAATATATCAAGCAGATATCTTATATAATTCTTCTAGTCCTCGAACTCTTTCCATGCATATCTTATTCTGTATTAGTTTCGATCTTCTTTCCTGTAAATCAGCTTCCTTCCTTAACTGTTAGTCCTCCAGTACTTAGGTTCTGATATCCATCTTCTGATACTATCTTCTGATAATCTAAGTCCTGATATCCTTAAGTCCTGACTTCCAGTAAGTCCTAATTTTAGTAAGAATTGATATTTCCTGTTAGTTAAGATCTGAAAACTAAACATGAAACATATTAGACATGACATCTCAAATATATCCAACAATCTCCCCCAACATGTAAATTATGCAAGAATATACAAGTTAATAGATTTGATGATGTCAAAAACACTTAAGTTCAAATGCAATAAGTGTTTAATAAGACTATAAATTACAACTTACAAAACATCCAGTTTTACCAATATCACTGAATCAATCTGAATCCATAATGATTCTTAACAAAATCATTTATCAGATTATCTTCAGCTTTCTTTAGAACTTCAGCTAACTATGCTTTGACCTGCATCAGTTCTTCTTCTTTACTGTCACCAATTTGATAAATGGCTGTTCTGAGAGCTTGAATGGATGTTCTTTCAAGTCCATCACGAAGTCTGATAACCTTAGGATATGAAGAGTTTTCATTATAACATAAGCATCTTCCTTTCAGAATAACTTCCACCTTAGCAGACTTCTTCAGCATAGGAATTTCTCTTCCATCACCTTCAGTAATCATTGGACTGTAATGAGACGCCTTTGTACCAGAGATTCTGAATAGATCTCTTATAACCTTCAAAATATAATCTGACCATCTTCTTGTAACATCGGATTTTACTTCCAGAAGATAATAAATATGTTGAAGTTCTCTGATAGACTTCTTTAATACATCAGAATCAGCTAATCTATAAGTCCTTCCATCATTGAGAAATAAGATTAATTTCTCTTTCAGATTCTCCTTATCATGAGCATCTATCACAACTTGGGCAGAAAACACCTTGTCAAGGTGCCTTTGTTTGATTTATTCATTTGGTTTATCTGTCAATATGAAAGGATCTCCTAGAGTAACCTCTACTCCTGTTTGAAACTTCTCTTCGTCAAGACCTAATCCAGCTCTATCTCTAGGTTGCTTGGCTTTCAACCCAAATGTAGCAAGTTGATTAATCATGAGATTGGATTTTGGTTCAACTGGAGTAGCTTTCTTCCATAACAGCTTCTTCTTATTAGCAATTGTCAATTTATTCAAATCAACTTGAGCATTGTCAGCAGTTGATGTCTTGATAGCTTGATCAGAATTTGTTGTTTCTTCTGTACATTCCTGTCCTTTATTCTGAAAAACAACTTGAGCAGTGTCAGAGGTTATTTTAGAATCTTCATTTATCTTTCTTCTTTTTAGAATTTTAACAGTTTCATCTTCAATAAGATTATCATCAGATACTTGAACCATTTTACACACTGGTTTCATCAGATCTTGAGAAGTTTTCAAGTCCAGTGACTTGGCTGGTTCATCAATTTTTTCTTTCACTTTGTCTTTGGGATTACTCTCAGTCAGTGATCTAGTTCTGAACTTTGAAGTTTCAGAATTTGACTTTTCCTTGATCACAATGCCCTTTTCCTTTGGCCTTGGAGGTTTCTTTGCATCAGAAGCTTTAGACTTAGGATTTGTCTTCTCAGCAGAAAATCTAGCTTCTTCCCCCTTGAGAGTTTCTAAATCCATTCCTGGATTGTGTTTCAGATATAATCTTCTTGCTATCTCCTCATCAAGTGTCTGGATTTTAGGATCTTTGTTATAAACATTAGTCTGCTTCCCCTTTAACTTTAGAGTTTACAAGAACTTCTGAGAGTGTTCAGATCCTAACTGAATCAGAAATCAAAACTTGACATCAGACTTTGCTTATCACCACTTGACTTCAGTCTTTGAGCATTCACAGCATCAGAACTTGACTGGTTCTGAATAGAAGATTTTCCTTGAACTTTTCTTTGACCTCTGCTCTTTTCAGAGTTTCCCTGGTCATCACCTTTATCATCCTTTTTCTTCAGTTCTTGAGTAGGTGAGCATTTGGACTTAACTACCTTCTCCCCCTTTTTGGCATCATCAGGAAGTAAGAGAGAAAGAAGAAGTTCAACTGAAGATTGGATTTCATCCAATTGAGCTTTCTGAGAAGCTTGATTAACCAGAACCTCAGCAATTTGGGTCTGTTGCTTCTCTTGAGTATTCTCAATGGCTGCTACTTTTTCAAAAACAGGTCTGATATACCTGTTTTTGTCATGCTTGAGCACCTGATTGAGCTTATCAGCTTGTTCTCTGAGTGTATCAACCTTTTCATGAGTAGCAGTATGTAGACCTTGAAGATATTTTGTAGACAGAGCTGTGATCTTGAGTTGTGTCATGAAATCAGCATTTGTGAGCAACTCATCAGCTTTTGCAATATGCTCTATCAGAATTTTAGAACATGGAATAAAATCTGATTCATTCCACTTCTTGGTCCACTCAACACCTCTGTGAGTATCCTCCCAAGGAATAGGCGCTTCCTTTTCAACAAATTTCTTCACCAATTCTTCCTTGCCCATAATAGGTACTGGAGTCTCAGCAGAAACACTGTCATCGGAACTTGAGGAAGACTCATTCTGTTCTGAGAGCTCAACAGTGTGTGAAGCAACTAGAGATTCAAGAATTACATCATCTAAATTCTGATCAGCAGAATTTATCTCCAGAGCTGGTGTCTTTGATGTAGATGGAGCTTCCAGATAAAGAACTTCAGGTATATTCAAATTATGAATATCTATTTCAGAAATATCAGTTCGTTCTTTAGCATCATCTGTAGCTTTAATAGGAGAGACATGAGGGGTAACAACTGTGTCATTAGCAGTGTCTTTGGCTTAAGCTGGAAGGGCTGCAATAATAATTGGTTCTTGTGAGATCAGAGATTCCTGATCCCCTTCTTCAGCTTCTTCAGTATCTTCTGATATAGCCTTAGCCAAATACCTCGTTGCCTTTATTTTCTTCAATCTCCTTGCCAATGAAGGAGTTGCTTCAGCAGCATCAGAATTTACAAATTTGCTTTTCAAAGTATCAGAACTTTGAGCTGTTATTTCTTTCTAAGAAGTAACATTCTTAGCTTCAACTATCATAGGTTCAGATGCATGAACTCGTGCTTCAATTGTTTCCTCAAATCATCAAAATTTATTATTGACCATTATTAAATCAAAACATTCATCACAAGATAAAGTTAAAAACGATGAAGTAATGATTAACAAATTGCAATTAAAACATGCACAGTCATATAATTTGAGAAACAAAGAACAAATCTTGCAATTAAAGGAAATTTCATTAATATATCAGATGAGTACATTTCATGAAATTTATCAATTACATGCAAAAATTATAAGATAGTTCTATTCTAAGATTCTTAACATCAACAGCCTTAGTCCTAGTCTAAGAAGACCTATTGACTAGCTCCTTCTGCTGCTGACGAAGAACACTGCAAGACGGATGATCCGTTCTTGCTGACGGAGAGCTTCTCTCCTTTCCTCTTCCAAACGATCAAGATGGAGGTGGTAGTCCATCGAAAAGAACAAGAGGTCTGTGTGAACCTCTTGTGGAGCTGAGTTCCAGATCTCTTCAGGAATGGCAGTGACATGCCATTCCTGTTACCAATCATCACAACTCAACTCGATATTGAAGGTTTCATAGTTCAGGAACAGGTTGAAATGAACCATTTTTGTTGATAAGAATAAAAAGAGAATGAGTTTGTGAGAAAATGGAAGATGTTTCGGCTGAATGAATAGTTGGTTTAAATAGCCAATAGAATACCAAGGGACGTGAGGAGTGTTTAACAATTACAAGTAAAAATAATGATCCCTCGACTCCCTAGACTGATGTGTAATAATAAAAGTCAGTAAAAGATCAAAAGCAAGGGCACGAGAAATAATTAACAATTACTGTGCACATGCAGTTTTTCAAGACATACACGTTAACCACTAACCCATGATGATTATGACTATTTTTAACTTACCCAAATTTATTCTGATTTAAATATGACTGTTTCAGATTTTACCACAAATAAGTCAAGTAAAGAAAAATGCCACGTAAGCATCAAAAATTCCATCAGGATTTAATATCAGAACTTAACCCATATTAGATTTTAACAGTCATCAGAACATGGCTTCTGTACTCAAATAGTGAATATCTTTTTCTGTGATTCTTCATACAAATACTGACTTGTTTTCTTCAGAGTTTAATCTTCAGAACTTCCATCAGAACTTGTCCTCAGAATTTATGCAAATGACACTTAACTGTTTATCAAAAACAACTTAATCACCACAGTAATTTTCATCATTCATATGGAGTGAAAGTGTGTGCATTCAGCAAAATATCAGATAAGGATTAAAGTCTGATCAACTTCAGTACATCTTAGAAATAAGGCATAACTAAGAAAAATGCTTAAAATCTGTCATCAGTCATGATGTCTACTATAGAACAAATTTATGCCAAAGTCCACCTCAACTGTTTGTGCTCATTTTATGCATCTTTTGAAATTCCTTTTTACAGTGGCTTCTCAGTATAAGTGAGTCACGACTGCTTATCAAAATTTATGTTGTCATCAGAGTATTTCTCTAGTAATCATAGAGTGTGAAAAGTCACCATTTTTTTTGCTTTTCTAATGCATATTACTTAATACCAGCAATGCACTTGGGTCTTCCCTTCCACATTTTTACTCTAGATCTCAAAGGAGTACTTGACTTTTATTCTTTTCTTTTCTTTTCTTTTGACAAGTGAGGCTTATCAGCACTTAGTTCATTCTTAAGATTTACTGACATCAGAATTTGACAGATAAGAAACAAGAATCTAGTTTGTGACTTAGTAATCAGATACACAAAGTAAACTTGACTAAGCTCAATATCAGAATCTGCTTGTGTTAATGAGTTTCCACATAAACAACTAATTCAAACATGGGATTTCTAGTATATTAAAGACTACTAGGTCAGCATCTAGCACAGTTATCCTCATTGGATTGAATAGTCACAAAACATTCAAAACACTTATCAGAGTATATAAATCCACATCAAATAATCAGCATTTAAAGAAATTTCAAATTAAGCACAAATTACATATAGATAATTTAGTCTGTAAACACTGATCATAAAGTTTGATGCATGAGAACAAAAACTAAGCAGATTTAGAGAAAGAACCTGAAACCATTCCAAGTTCATTTACCAATCTTATAAAAGTAGCTTTACATAGTGGTTTTGTGAAGATATCTGCTAGCCATTGATCTATTGGAACAAAATACAATTCCACTATACCTTCATCCACATGTTCCCTTATGAAATGGTACCTAATACTGATGTGCTTTGTCATTGAGTGTTGAACTGGATTACCTGTCATGGAAATAGCACTTTGATTATCACAGTAAATAGGGATTTTAGAAAATTCTAACCCATAATACAGTAATTGATTCTTCATCCAAAGAATCTGTGCATAACAGCTTCCTGCAGCAATATATTCTGCTTCTGCAGTTGATGTGGAAATTGACTTTTGTTTCTTGCTAAACCAAGAAACCAATCTGCCTCCAAGAAATTGGCAGCTTCCACTAGTGCTTTTCCTGTCTATTTTGCATCCTGCAAAATCTGCATCTGAGTAACCAATTAGCTTAAAATCTGATTCCCTAGGATACCACAATCCTAGATCAGCTATACCCTTAAGGTAATTGAAAATTCTTTTCACAACTAATAAGTGAGGTTCTCTTGGATCAGCCTGAAATCTTGCACAAAGACAGGTAGCATACATGATATCAGGCCTACTTGCAATTAGATGGAGTAATGAGCCAATCATACCTCTGTAGTTAGTAATATCTACTGATTTACCAGTATCCTTATCTAACTTGGTTGCAGTGGCCATGGGAGTGGATGCAGTTGAACAATCTTGCATTCCAAATTTCTTCAGTAAATTTCTGGTATACTTGGATTGACAGATAAAAGTGCCTTCTTCAGTTTGCTTGACTTGAAGGCCCAGAAAATAGCTGAGTTCTCCCATCATACTCATTTAATATCTTGACTGCATTAGATTTGCAAACTTCTCACACAGTTTAGAGTTAGTAGAACCAAATATGATATCATCAACATATATCTGTACTAAAAGTAAGTCATTTCCATGGTTGAGGTAGAATAAAGTCTTGTCAATTGTGCCTCTGTGAAATCCACTTTCCAGAAGGAATTGAGCTAAAGTCTCATACCATGTTCTTGGAGCTTGCTTTAGGCCATAAAGTGCTTTGTCAAGCCTGTAGACATGATTGGGAAATTTAGGATCTACAAAGCCTGGAGGTTGTTCAACATATACCTCTTCTTCCAATTCTCCATTGAGAAAAGCACTTTTCACATCCATTTGAAAGACTTTAAACTTCTTGTGAGCAGCATAAGCCAAAAAGATCCTTATGGCTTCTAATCTAGCAACTGGTGCAAATATTTCATCATAATCAATACCCTCCTGCTGAGAGTAACTTTTAGCAACTAGTCTTTCTTTATTCCTTGTAATTATGCCATCACTGTCAGTTTTGTTTCTGAACACCCATTTTGTACCAACAACTGATCTGTTCTTTGGTCTTGGCACTAGGGTCCAGACTTTATTTATTTCAAATTCATTTAACTCTTCCTGGATTGCTTGCACCCAATCAGCATCTTGAAGAGCTTCTTCCACTTTCTTTGGTTCAGTCTGAGATAGATAAAATGATAGAGACATTCATTTAAAGTTACAGTTCTAGTTCTGACACCTACTTCAGGATCTCCAATGATTAAATCAAGTGTATGTGCTTTAGTCCACTTCCTTGCAGATGGAAGTTGATCTCTAGAACTGGATCCTCCCCCATGATCCATGTTGTCTCCATCAGCATTTTTTGATGCCCCCCCTGTAGTTATGCTCTCTGAGACTTCAGAATATGAATTTGATTTTTCAGAAATTGAAGAATCAGAGATTCCAGAATGATCAGACTTTGGCTCATCAGAACTAGATGAATCAAAACTTGAAGACTCTGAAGGACCTTGAGATGTGGTAGGACCTTCAGCTTGCTCCCCCTGGATAGGTGCATTTTCCTTTGGAGTAGTTACCACAGTTTCAATGACATCAGAACTTAATCCATCAGAACTTACATGATCAGAATTTTCAGAATCAGAATTTAAATCTTCATTCTCAAATCTCAGCTGATCATGATCATCAAAATCTTCAAGTCCAGTAATCTTCTTATCATCAAAAGAGACATTGATAGATTCCATGACAACTCTTGTTCTTAAACTGTAGACTCTGAAGGATTTTTCAGAAATTGGATATCCAACAAAAATTCCTTCATCAGCTTTTAGATCAAATTTTGACAACTGCTTAGTATGAGTCTTAAGAACAAAACACTTGCAACCAAATACATGAAAGTATTTGAGTTTTGGCTTCTTCTTCTTCACCATTTTATATATGGTGTTTTCCATGCTTGTTTATGAGTGTTGCATTTTGTGTAAAACAAGCAATCTGCACAGCTTCAGTCTAAAAACTAGGTTGGTAGCTTTGCTTCATCAAGCATTGTTCGTGCAACTTCAATGAGAGTCATGTTCTTTCTTTCTACAACTCCATTTTGCTGTGGAGTTCCAGGTGCAGAAAATTTTTGTTTGATTCCATGATCTTTGCAGAACTCTTCCATGATTGAATTCTTGAACTCAGTGCCATTATCACTCCTTATGATTTTAACAGAATCTTTGATCAATTTATCCAGCTGTCTGACATGATCAATTAGGGTAGATGCAGTTTCAGTCTTCTTGTGCAAGATGTACACCCATGTGTACCTTGTGAACTCATCCACTATAACCATAGCATATTTCTTCTTCGCAATAGAAATGACATTGACTGGACCAAATAGATCAACATGCAGTAGGTGATAAGGCTCAAGAATTGATGACTCAGTTTTGCTCTTGAAGGAAGATTTTCTTTGTTTTGCCTTCTGACATGAATCACAAAGGTGATCAGGAGCAAATATTGTTTTTGGCTGTCCTCTTACAAGATCTTTCTTTACAAGCTAATTTGTATTGTTGAAATTTAAATGAGAGAGTTTCTTGTGCCAATTCCAGCTTTCTTCAATTGATGCTCTACTCAACAGACAGATTGCAGAACCATCAGTACTTGTTGAAAGTCTCGCTTCATAAATATTACCATGCCTATATCCTTTCAGAACCACTTTTCCTGTTAAATTACTTATAACTTTATAGTGTTCTTCAAAGAAATCCACATGATAACCTCTGTCACAGATTTGACTTATACTCAACAGATTGTGTTTAAGTCCTGAGAGTAGAGCTACTGATTCAATGATGACATTCCCAAGATTGATCTTGCCATATCCTAGAGTTTTCCCAATGTTGTCATCTCCATAAGAAACTCCTGGGCAGCTTTCTCCACAAAGTCTGATAGCAGGGCTTTATTTGCAGTCATATGTCCTGAACATCCACTATCCAGAACTAGAATGTTCTTCCTGTTGCCCTGCAATCACAAAGACCACTAAAGGTCAGTTTTAAGGACCCAGACTTGCTTGGATCCTTTGGCTTTTTTAAGTTTATTAACATTTGTATCGGATTTAACATCAGAGTTTATACTAACAATTTTCTTATCAGTATAAATATTATCAGACTTTGCATCATACTTTACACTAGAAGGAATTAAAGTAACTTTTTTCAAAGAAGGTTTTATCTGATAATAATCATAGTACAAACTATGATATTCCTTACAAGTATAAATGGAATGCCACAAACTACCACAATGAAAACAAGGATTTTTATGGCTTAAACCTAATAGACTGACTCTTAACTCCTGACTTAGAAGGTAAGGAGTTTATATTCTTAATCTTCCTGCAAAAAGAACCCAGATGGTTAGAATTTCCACAGTTATAGCATTTCTTTTCTAGGAGCATTAGGAACAGGCATATAATTATTGCTTTTATTCACACCTTCCTTTCCATTCCTATTTTTCCTAGCTTCCTTTACCTTATTTAGACTGGTAATCTCTTTCAGCTTATGTTTAAGCTGCTTCTGTGTCATTAAGCCTATGTTAACTTCAGTTGGTTTATCCTGTTCTAATTTGTCAAAAGTTGACTCTGCTATCACTTCTGTCTCAACATCTTTCATCTTTTCAGAATCAAACTTTACAGTTTCAGTTACAAATTTAACAGGATTTACCTTTGTCTTAGTAGTCTATTTAACAATAATTGGCTTAACTTGTTCAAATCCTTTTTCACTTTTCTCATCTCCATAACCTAAGCCCTCTTTCCAGTTCTCACTACTTAGTATATTCTGAGTTGTTCAGCCAGAGTTAGTCCAAGTCCTGATAATCTCTCTCTCCTTTTCTAACTCATTTTTTAGAGATTTATTCATTTTTAGCACTTCATCTCTCACATAGAAAGCATCATCTCTATCCTTCTGAGTTTGATGGAACATAACTAACTCTTTTTCTAAATAATCATTCCTCTTTTTAAGAGCAAGATTTTCAGAAGTTAATCTTTTACATGTTAAAGTTTGATCTCTATAGCTAATAAACATGGTTTTAAGATATAATCTCAACTCAGTAATATCATCGGTATGAAAGACATAAGTTGTTTGAGGTACCTTTAACTCAGCAGCATCAGAACTGCTATCAGCATTTTCCATCAAGGCATAGTTCTCCTCATCTTCAGAATCTGAGGTGTCTGTCGAGCTTTTCTTCTTTATGACAAGTGCCTTGCCTTTGTCACTCTTTCCTTTCTTGCAGTCGGGAGATATTTGGCCTTTCTCACCACAGTTGTAGCATTTGACATTTGAGTAATCTCCTCTGTCAGACTTTCCTCCTTTGCCTTCAGATTTTATGAAACCCTTTCTATCATAACTTCTTCCTTTCCTGGAAAACTTCTTTCCCCTTCTGAATTTCCTGTAGGCTATCTTTGTGATACCCTTCACCATAAGAGCACACAGCTTCATCATCTCTTCATCAGCATCTACTTCAGGTAGACTTTCAGTTTCTGAATCATCATCATCAGAATTTGATGATTCTGAATCAGACTTTATAAAGAGAGCCTTTCCTTTTCCTTTCTTTGAGACATCCACTTTGGGGGATTCCTCCTCAGCATTCAGAGCAACTGTTCTTGACTTTCTCCCATGTCTCTTGCTTCTTTGATCCATCTCAAGTTCATAAGTCTTGAGCATTCCATAAATTTCATCAAGAATAGTTTCATCAAGAGCATAGTTATCTCTTATAATAGTAGCTTTCAAATCCCAACTTTCAGGAAGAGCTAAAAGGAATTTTAGATTTGAATCTTTAATGTCATATTCCTTGTCCACCGGTGACAAATCATTCAAGAGTTTGACAAACCTGTCATTTAAGTCTGTTAATGACTCATCACTTTTTGAGTCAAAGTGCTCGTAATATTTAGTGAGTACAGTCCTCCTATTTTTCTTGATTGCATTAGGTCCCTGACACCTTGTCTCCAAAGCATCCCATATCTCCTTCGCAGTCTTGCATTGAATTACCCTATTTGACATGACATTATCAATGGCACTATGCAGCAAATGCCTTACCTTTGCATCATTGGAAATAGATGAGATATCTTCAGCTGTGTATTCACTTTTCTCCTTTGGTATCGTCTTTGCTAGCTGATCTGCAACTACAATAGAGAGCTTGGTTGGCTTATTCTGGATCTGTAGCTTCCAGAAACATAGCCATCTTCACTTTCCATATGGGATACTCAGACGGTCTCATCATGGGAACCCTGATAGTCTCATATCGACTATGGGTTTGAGTCTTTGGAGTTTCTTCAGTTTTAGCGGGCTTGGTTGGATTTTCTGCTTCTTCAGACATGAGTTTTTTGGATCTTTACTGTATGTGTGTTAACAGATAAGCTCTAATACCACTTGTTAGGTCACACAACACTGTAGAAGGGGGTTGAATACAGTGTAGAATATAATCAAATGGATTTAAAACACAAGTAACAGAAAACAGATGTATTCGATATAACAAACTCTGTTACAATGGAACTGTTCTCTCTCAGTGATGAACAAATATCACGAGAGCTGCTAGGTTATAATATATGATCTTCTTGATGATCGTAACTCTTATAGGGTAAACCTATGTCTGTTTTTATATAGACACACAGTTACAAGATAACTTCTAGTTGATATGGAATATAATTCTGTCTCCTAAAATATATCAACCAGATATCTTATATAATTCTTCTAGTCCTCGAACTCTTTCCATGCATATCTTATTCCGTATTAGTTTCGATCTTCTTTCCTGTAAATCAGCTTCCTTCCTTAACTGTTAGTCCTCTAGTACTTAAGTTTTGATATCCATCTTCTGATATTATCTTCTGATAATCTAAGTCCTGATATCCTTAAGTCCTGACTTCCAGTAAGTCCTGATTTTAGTAAGAATTGATATTTCTTGTAAGTTAAGATCTGAAAACTAAACATGAAACATATTAGACATGACATCTCAAATATATCCAACAATACTAATTTCCCGTAATTATTAATAGCCTTTACCGTATTTTATTTCGTACAGAAAATCATTTGCAGCCAGTAAATTATATAATTTTACAGAGAAAACACTTATATTCATATAAACTTCTGAGAATCAAACTGCAACTTCAAGGCGTTACCGGATTCCGATTGGAAAGCTTAAGTACTCAAAACGAAGGTCTTGAGGTGTTCTATCAGAATCAATAAGCCTTACAACTGCAGAATCAAAGGGTATTTTTCTATAATTTTTTTTAATTTCAAATTATTTTGATTAAAAATATGAATTTTTGTTCGGATGATTGTTTGAATGATTTGATGCTTGTATGTTGTAGAACTTTTCTTCCCGATGATTTTGATATGTCATATGACTGATTTGGAGTTCAATAACATGTTCAAAATTGAGTTTGATTTTCGAATTTTGAAATTAGGGTTTATAAACACGTATGAATGTTCTTGATTGAATTTGGGGATTTCTTATTTAGGGATTAACAGATGTTCTAGATGGGTGGGTTTTGTTCCCCTTGAAATTTGCAATCGATTGGTGTATAGTATGTTAACAAACAATCTCTGGTTCGAAAGGAGTTGTCATTTGAAGTTTCTTCGAGTTCACCGGAAACCAGCGAACTTCCTTGCCAATTTCCGGCCAACTCAGGGGTTATTAGAAAGATTTTAATACATGGTTGTGTTCCTTGTGAGCTGTAGTTGTGATCTGGAGGTGATAGTGGTGTGAGGATGCCGGAATCGAGTTCTCCGGCGAGACAGGAGAATTTTCCGGCGAGGGGTGTAAAAATTGCAGTTTAGCCCCTATAGTTTTAAAAACGAAACAGTTAAGTCACCAGGTTTTCAGAGTTTACATATTTTGGATTCCTGTTTATAAAGTATTTAAAAATCATATTTTCTATTTATTTTAATTATAAAAATTCGTTTTTAATTACAGAAAATTCCAAAATTATTATTTTAATTCCAAATATTATTTTTAATTCAAAAATAAATCTGAATTAATTAGTTAAATAATTTTAATTAATAATTAATTGATTAATTGGTCAATTAATTCAAAAATTAATTGATTAATTGATTTAATTAATTATTAATTGATTTTAATTAATTATTTAATTAGATTTAATTATTTATAAATAATTTAAAAATTCTAAAAAATAGTTTCAAGCTTTAAAATATTATTTTAAATTATTTTCAAGGCTCGATAATTATTATAAAATTATTTTGAAGCCAGATTTAGCCAACCGAACCCTGTTTATTATTTTAAAATTGATCCAACGAACCATTTTGACTCCGAAAAATGTTTTAAAATCATATTAAATACCCGAAAGACTGTTTATGGCCCGAGACTTCCTTATAAATGAAATTTCATTGATTGTTTGATGTGCTCTGTACTATATGTAACTTATTTGTTTGACTGTCAGTCCATGTGATCAGTTTTTACTTGTTTTAGCTTAACTTTTAATCCGTAAATCGGATTTGGGTGGAACGAAGGGTAGATGAAACGTTATGACGTTCATGTGACGATTAGAATAATGTGAGATGAATATTGATATATACTTATGATGCCTAGCAGAGTAGACAAGGCATAGAAAAGGGAAGCAGGTGATCAGAAAGTGGAACCGATGCATAGAAAATACAGCAGGTGATCGGTGAATAGAAGCATGGCATAGAAAAGTAGACGAGTGGTTGTTGAATAAAGTCATTAGACAAGTACAAGTGAAGTTGGAATCGATTGTGATAAGGAAAGTACTTCTAAACCTTTTTCGAGATATAATGCAAATATTTCTAAATTTTTTCGTAACATATTGTTAAGTATTCAAAATAGCTATGTTTTATATTGGAAGTACTTTGAATCATTTAGCCTTGAACCTGAGCCACATCATTTGATTTTTGAGCTGTAAGCCTTACTCTTTGCGAACCATTTCTTGTTGGTTTACTAGATACTAAACCACACAAATATGATAGTACTCCACAAATATATACCCATCATATACCAAATATTGGAATAAAATTGTTTAAACATACAGAAACTTTTATACTCAACCATACCTTGTGACATCAAAGAACTAAACCTTGTAAAATCATTGTTCATCTAACACCCGATTCTCCTACAGGCTGAAGGCCATTTCTTATACATACCTTGATACACCCTTGTGATACTATACTCATGAAATGCATCATGCCTTTATACAAATGTTTCATCACTATTGATTATGATCTTGTTTTATTAAGTTATATTGTTGTTCATATTGAATTACTTTAGAATCAGATAGTTTTCTTTATGTGGACCGGATTCGTGGTCAGACCAGATTCGTGGTCGAATTAGGCCAATGTGTGCCTTGGATCCAGTTTATAGAGCAGAGCCGTGTGCCTTGTTCGGGGTTAGTGTATGACTGATCAGCAGCCTAACCTTGGTTTTTTAAAAAAAAAATTAAAAATGAATATCCAATTCTAATGATTGTTTAACAAGAAACTTGATTCATCTGAATCATCTCGTTTGATCATTGATTAACCTCAGTTATTGTTATTGTGACTTGCGGAGCTAGTTAGCTCACTCTTGCGAATCTTTTTATGTATTCTACAGTTAAGAAGGATACAGTTGATAGAGGGGTTTCCCAGTTCGATGTACGAGCTAAGATTCCAGATTGAGTTGGATTGAGCTAGTAGGAGCTTACTACGGTAATGAGATAGTAAGATTGTAAGAATAATTTCATTATCAGTGGTAAATTAAATTAGTTGGGATTTGGTACGTTATAATAAAAGTTAAGGTTGTGGCTTATTTTCATAGTTTAACCTGTTGTGATCCGTGGTTATGTAAAGCAGGGTCATTGCAAAGAATATTCCATATACAGGTTTATATATTGTGTATGTGCTGTGGACCCCAAACTTCTTACCCGGGTTTGGAGGGCGCCACAATGTTTAGTTAAATGGAGGTCTATTCCAATTAGATTAAGTCAAACTCTGACATGATTTTCAGTTCCGAAATTAAAGCAATTAGGAATTTGGAGGAAGTGATGGCATTAGCAGAAATCAAAAGTGTTATAGAACTAGCGTGATGTTACTGCAGACATGTGCGAGGTTTTATCTAGATGAATGGGCCTTTGTGATAAACAAGAAGAGCATTTTCAAGAACTAAAGATGTAAGATAAAACAAAGAGATTTTATCATCTATAATAACGTTCCAGGAAGGACTTGAATATATACCCATGTCAAATGGTGATTGAATGGAAGTTGCTGTAAAATGGTGGGAAACTCGAAAATCCATATATCCAATGTAAGACAGAGAATGACGAAGTCCGCATGTGAATTCATGAAAAAGAAATGTTAATCAATCGGGGAAAGCCAAATATGCAATCAGTGATGATTTAAATGAGATTAAGAAAATAGCTACCGATGAATTTTGATAATTCTGTTAATAAGAATTTTAAGTATTATAAATAAAAGCCTTCATTCCAGTGTTAACGTCAGAAATGGCTTATCTCATAATGAACAGATTAATATTATCAAGAAAAAGAAATTTGCTCTAAATTCACTTTTAAAAGTGAAAACCATTCAATATAACTCAATAGCTAATTACACAAACAACCCGGTACACCCTAATTCACACAAGGATCATAATAAAACAACACATAGCGATCGAAACCAATACACATATTTTATTTAAATATTTATTTAATAATTACATTTTTAAATAATATAAAAATATACGAGTCGTTATATCCTTCCCCCTTAAAAAGATTATGTCCTCAGAATCTGATCTAATTAAACAAGTGAGGATATTTGTCAAGCATATCTGACTTTAACTCTAAAGTAAACTCTTCGACTCAAGGATTTATTCAAATCATACTCAATATGGATATAAATCATTACTAAGGACTCACTCTTAACGATCTAGGATTTGGATCGATTATTCCACGCAGAACAAATTTGGATGAGAGCCCATTGGCTCATAATCAATGACTTGGTTCGAATCAGATACATATCACCTTAATATTGATACGCAAAACACATTATATATATACATATACTGCCACTGCAGCAGCCACGCCAACTCATGGGCAACTTTACTAATATTTATCAATACCTTGAATGATTCACTATATTGAGGACTCAACGTATCCCTTCTATTCAAACTTAACCAATCTCTTCCAAGGTAAAACTTTTGCCTATACCCTGATCCTTATTCTATATATTCATATCCTTTCGAGGCAAATCCGTTTTCTCTCTTTGTCTATCCCGAGTTGTTTCAACTCTTTCTCCAAATCAACATCACTACGTCTTTGGTGTACTACATTAATTCAAGACCTAACAGCATTTCTATTTCCACTTCCTCTAAATAGTATGGGGAACCACCCTTATGTCCATACAAGGCTTCAAAAGGTAGCATTCCCCTACTAGCATGATAACTATTAGCATAGGAAAACTTAGTCAATGGTAGGTGATTACCTCAGTTTCCTTCTAAATTCCAAAATATATACTCTTAATATAACTTATATTGTCTGAATCATCTTTTCACTTTTACCATTTGTCTGGGGATGGCAAGTGATACTTATATTTCACTCAATCCCTCAAGCATTCCAGGAACTTCGTCCAAAACCTCAAGTAAATCCTCAGATTTCATCAGCCACAATAACAACAGGGACTTCATGCTTTGTCACAATTTTATTCAAATACAACCCTGTTAGCTTAACCAAGGGTACCTTTCATTGATTGGGAGAAAACATGCAGACTTTGTCGATTTATCAACAATTGCACAAAAGTTCCTTGTCATGTCTTGGTACGCCCAAATGCTTCCAGGTAAATAGGATTCTAGAATTGTGGGCTTCTCTTTATATTTTACTCTTCAGCTTAGTCATATTGAAATTCATGCTCTAGCGGAGAAATCCAAATATACCTCTACTGTCCTTTTGGGTGCAACTTTCCTTTCCTTTTAAACTATTCACTTCTTGATTCATAACTTCCTCTTAACACTTCTTGATTCCTCCCATTCCTTCTGATTGAAAAGTGATCTCATACAATTACTCCCTATTACCTCCAGGTACCTGAATCTTAAATTTCTAACTTCTTCCATTCTTCCGCTAATTCTTCAGTAATCTTAATAAAATTCAATTTTCTTTTCTACTCAAGACATCTATCCCTAAATGGACTTTTCTTGGTTGGTAGTCACTTAAACAACCATGGCTTATAATCAATTTTGATCAAATTCTCATACTTTTGAAACTTTGTATACAATTGCTACTTTTCAACCCTTCGCAGACCTTTCTTTGGGTGTTCAACTTGGCCTTCCTTAGCCTTTAGATGGGCGAGGATGTTATAAATAAATACAATGGACTTTTCCAAGGACTCCTTATACACCATGTTCTTTAAATCTTTATAGACGACTCATATACTTGTCACTCCACATGATATCACCCACCTTACAATGCTCATAACTCATCCTAATCGCAATTCTTGACATGCCCTCATACTGTATCTTAAGTCAATCCTGTAAAAATCACACATTCCTTGAATTAGGTCACATATGTAACCAATCCTTTACAGAGGTTACCTAATCTTATTTATCATTTCGTTAAATTCCCAATAATCAGTATACAATCTCATAATTTTCATTCCTCTTTCTAGCAACATCACAGGTTATTTCGTCCCACTGACTTTTAGAGACTCCATGGCATTTATTTATTACTTCAACTTTCTCTTCTTCGTATCTTTGCACATGGTGGATCTACCTTATATTCTTAGCTTATTATTCCTTTCCCAACATAATTAGAAGAATTTCTTATGTTGCTTCTGCATTCAACAACTTACCTTACTATTAGCTTCTGTACACTTTACACTTCACTTCTTTTAAAAACCACTCCTTACCTTACTACAGGACAACCAACTCGATCCAAAAATCGCATCGAACTCTTCTAGCGCAAAGGGTGTCAGATCAACTACAACTACGTCCAACTTCTAAACGCTTGATTTCTTGGTTCTTTTAAAAGTTCTATTTTTAGCTGAGCTGGATGTTGGCCTTTGGGATGTAATATCTTGAATAACCATTCTACAATTTCTTGCAATATAGTCCTTCTTCCCATAATCACGATGCATAATTCCTGGATTTTCTGGATTACATTCCGGTGCATAATGACCCTTAACACCTTTCGACTTCCTTCTTTTATCACTTTTGTCTTTAATAGTCAACTTCTGATCACTTTCCATTACCAGGGCAACCTGAACCATAGAGAAGTATGTCTTGAGTTGCAATACCACAACTCCTCTGTGAATCTCAGGCTTCAACCCTTGTTGGAACATCCTTACTTTCTGAATCCCCTGCTTATATACTTATGAAGTAATCGGGCCAATTCTGTAAATTTGGCCTCATACTCAAACACACTTCTTTCACCTTGTTTCAATTCTAGAAAACTCAATTTTCCTTTAAATCCGTACACAATATGAGAAATACCTTTCCAGAAACATCTCAGAAAACCTAGCCCATGAAGCAGGGCCTTCTCCTTCTAACGATCTGGTGGTCTCCCACCAGTAATTTGCTTCATTCTTTAAGAAGTAATTTACATACTCAGTCTAAAAATTTTCACTTACTTGGACAAAATTGAAAGCTTTCTCCATCTTTTTTAACCATGCTCCAGCAGCTACTGGATTAGGTTCACCTTTAAACTCAGGAGGGTTAACATTCTGAAAGGATTTGAAACTAGCACTTTGGTTTACTCCTTGTTGTTGCTGCTGCAACAATAGTTGTTGCTGCTGAACCTGATGGATTAACTGCAACTGTTGTTGCTGTTGCTGGCGCAATAAGTCTAGAATTTCATTTATAGATGGACCCTCCGTAAAACTACTACTATTTTCTTTAGACTGGGTAGCTTTCTTGGGTGGCATCTTCCTGAAACATATAAATAAATTTCTTCAAAACATAACAAAATTATTTGACAAAAGGTATCACCGTTTAAACGGTGCACCTGTATCAGGAAAATGCTGCCCAATCACAATACCCAAGTCTTTATTATCGGGGTCCATTTATAAAAGAAATCCTGATTAACAGCACTAGTAATCATAGAAACAATTACAGTAACATAATTAACAATAGTTCAGGAAATCTATAATACAAAGAAACTAAATACCGTAGCAAGGTTTCTCAATATAAGAACAACTAACCAACTTCCCTTCACTACACAGGTACAACAGCTAGATTTCTCCAACATACCACAAAAGTCGGCTGAATATTTTAGTCACACCCTATGTAGAACAAGCCGATAAATCGAGTCAAGCTTAAGGGACACTAACTCTACTAAGCACCATAGTTCATGTTTCAATCAACCCTTCTTCTAAGGATGATTTCTTGTCACCTGCAAGTAACCCACCAACCATTGATTTACTTTTCCTGAGGCTATAATTCCATCATTAGGTCTTGAACTCTCACGGTTACCATTATTCTTAAATGATATCCTGATATAGGTCTCTCATTCTTCTCAACAGTCGCTCTTACTTGTTTTCCATAACGAGAACCATCTAATCGCAGAAATTCATTTCCATAGAATATCCAATGAAATTTTTGGCTCAAGGAAATCGAATAAGAAGAAATAGTGAAGAATAAAATGTAGGTATGACTGAGAGCAACCATACAAGTATATAAGATGGCCAGTCTTAGTACCATACGGTCACAATACATAACTCGGTGGCGTCCCACCAGACCCTTTTGTCACATAGATAAATGGTCAATTCATATGCATTATTTGCCCCAATTAACCGAAAAGTCACTGAGGAAAGAAACAATATTCAGACAAGTAATTCACAAATAGAAAAGAAAGAATCCGATTTTTAAAGAGATCAACAGAACCCTAAGTAGCTTACCTCGGGTTCACAACTTTCTCACAAGAAAGATAAACAATTTATGAAATAAGAAACAATTACTCTAGAGATAAAATACATTTCAGGGAAGAAATAAAAGAGTTCAAAGATATCACCTCCCGTTCTAATCCACATTCACTACCAAACTTAGTCGTTATAACAGCCCCTGACTATTATCACACTATCCGAACTCACCAAGGTCACACAATCAGTCCAATAACATTCCTTGACACAGAAAATGCGATATTTAGAAATAACGTTGGCGTCTCTTCAGCTGACACATCAAAGGTCTGCTCAGAAGCTGAATTCTCTCAATCAGACTCGAATTCTCGAGAGGGAATCTAGAAATCTCTATCGAACATTACTAATAATACATATACAAAAGAAACGTACTCTAGGTTGGGGCAGTTCCAGTCAATCCTCAATAAATGTTAGGGTTAACCCTTAGAAACCCTTGATTGAACTCTTAGACTCGCTCCTCTGATTGAGTTGCTGACTCACATATATATATAAACCTTTCTGCACTCCCTTGATTCTACTCCTAACCTAAATCAGGGACTCAAATCTGTAGCTCTGATACCAACTGTGACGTTCTCAACCCCGGGTTCAGGAGTTGACGTCATCAACAAAAATCATAAGATAAAAAATTCAATAATGGAATATAACTACAAACCCTTTTTCCAAGATCTTTGCCAAGTTTAAGAATGATTTAAGTTACAACTAACACAAACCAACTTACAACAATCATCTCGACGCAGCTAACTTGACACAACAACTCAACAGACCACCCTTGGTCCAATTCAACCATCTCAAAGGAGTCTGACACGACGGGAACTGGAACTTTGCCCCGACTATCACAGAAGAATCTCCTAGGCATCTGCAATACATATATAAAACATTCTGAAAAGGTGAGCAATCAATTGCTCAGCAGTACCACTATATGAATAACATATAAAACGATTTAAAGTAAAACAGTTATAGGAACAGAATTCACAACTCACTTAGAAAATAAGTAAACATTTATAAACTGGATATCAAAACTAGCATGCTCTATAAAACAACAACACCAGTAGTGTGTTGTGCATAAATACCAGAGAATAATTCTAGCATGCCATTTTCATTTTCAAATCTGCTATATTAACTACTGATGTCCTTACGGAAATCACAAATCCAAATCAGATACGTAGCGGATATGTGAAGACAGCTGATCAGGCTATTAACACCAGACGGCTCCAACTGCCATCCCATTTACCTGTTCTGAAACTCAGAGACTAGCTAGGTCTCTAACCTACTGGACTAATCGGTTATACAGTGCGCGCAACCGAATTAGCCTCTTACGCCACCTCAATAGGCCTACTCTGGCCCCAACGTATCCCATATATGATCGTTTTATCCAGTTTTCAAAATCACTTTTACCTATCTCTTTTTCAAAATCAATTCTGTCATAACACACTATTCAAATCCTCTATTCATTTAAATCATGTTTAGAGATAGGTGTTTTCAGAAGTTACTTTTCCCTAAAACATAATTTTAAACAACATTTTCAAATACAGGGGATCCGTAACTTCAAACGTTTCTGTTCCATTATGAGATTAAAACATTAGCTATTCACATATACTGAACCATAAAAGAATGGTCAGGGGTACTTGCCTTGCAGAGTGTTACAACTATCTCTGATTGACCTTGAACCGATTCGGGACACTCGACTTTATCGCTTTACTATTTGACTACCCTAGATCCGACTTCAACGCTCAGGTCCTGCTCTTAGAAACCTCGCTGCGCTTGTCGACTGATCACTAGGTTATCTTAGTTCGATATCAACTCTTGAGTCCTTCGACTAGAACTTACAGAGCCAAAATACCCTACGTTAGACGACCAGGTATGCTTGACATATCCTCAATACCAATTCTACCCAACGATATCAAATCCCGACTCGTAATTATACATATTAATATGATACACATATCAATCAGGGTTCACGTACTCAACGCTTGGATCAATATTCATTTTCAGAAATCACCAATACTTGTCACTTCAGAAAATAGGGTTGTCAGCTATAACTTATAAAATAATTCTTACAACACACATATACCGTTCGTAAAAATAAGGTTATTAACCAATTACTTTAATATACAGGTAGGCACGTACATTATTTATTTATAGGTATATAACTATATACACTCGTCAGATATCCCCTGATAATTTACAGGATAGGCTCCCAAAATTTGGGCACCGTCTCCTTTGTTTATCGGAGTACCCGTCGAACAACTCGACGTCAAACCACAATCAATCCATTCAGTCCAAACTAACCACGCAATCCACATTTAACAATTTCCCAACCACTGATTTGAACCAACTAATTATTATTTACATCTTATATTTTTATTCATATTTTATTTTTATTTTTATTTATTTGTAGGACTCAGAATTAATTCATCACGGTCCACCATCCGCTCGTAATGAGTCATCGCGGTACAACGGCAAAATTCTCGGGGTACCCGGTAATTCGGATTCCAACAAAAAATTTCACCGATTAATTTGTAACTTTCGGAATATAATCCGAATAATTATGGGAATTTATTCGAAATATATTACCAAATAATTCGAGTAAATACCCTAAATTATTTACTTCAAATCTATTAGAAATTAATCGAATAATTCAACCAAGTAATCATTCGAATTGCTTCACTTTAATCCAACAAAAAAAATCAGAAATAATAAAGGAATAAATCATCACAAGCAACACACACGCTCGCGCGTGTATCACCAGCACAAGGAGCCAGAACAAGAAACGGAAAGAACAGGCAGCCGGCCGGAAGAGACGACCGGAAAACGGGGAAATCCGGTAGCAACTTTAACAGCCACCAACTGGATATCAAACACTCGCATATATATATACACACGAACGGATATACAAACAAAACCGTAGAACACCACCGCGCCTCCTTGCCGGAAAAGCGGAAAGGAGGCAACGGAGTACTCACCGGGAACAGGAGAAACAGGGGAGAGGAACTACCAAGCAGCTGGCGGCAGAACCACAGCAGAGAGGCAAAGAAAATCGAGAAAATAGAGACGAGAGGGAGTGAGAGATTTGAGAGAAGAGAGAACTGCGAGGAAGAGAAATACAGGGGTGGGGGTGGGTTTTTATCAAAAAAATTTCTGCCAATGCAACCATGCCGCGTGTCCTGGTGTTGAAAGAGATTAAGACTCGTATCAAAAATTTAGTACTTATCTTTATTAAGCCTAAATTATTATTCTGTATTTCGCGTTTTAACGAACTATTTCATGGTTGAAAATAACTAAAAAATTACCAAAATAGTTTTAAAATGTTATAAATATCCCGAAGTTTATAAAAACATAAATTTTGAATTTTTAGAGTAATTTCTGAAATATAATTTATACCCGCTTTTTAACAATTAATGAAACAAGGCGCGGATGAAATTAATCCTGAAAATTTCCAAAAAAAAATTAAAATTCTCGGAATCTTCAAAACATAAATAAATATGAGTTTCATAATTTTTGAAGAATTCTAGAATTATATACGGATTTTAAAAATAAATGCACGTAGAAAATCATTCAGGATTAAATAATTGATGAAATATTGATTTTTAACTTTTTTAAAGTCCCAAAAATAATTATTAAAATTATAAAACCATAAAAACAATTTTAGAGACATTCGAAATATTTATGCAAATAAATTTGCTCTAAATTCACTTTTAAAAGTGAAAACGATACAATATAACTCAATAGCTAATTACACAAACAACCCGGTACACCCTAATTCACACAAGGATCATAATAAAACAACACATAGCGATCGAAACCAATACACATATTTTTATTTAACTATTTATTTAATAATTACACTTTTAAATAATATAAAAATATACGAGTCGTTATATCCTTCCCCCTTAAAAAGATTATGTCCTCAGAATCTGATCTAATTAAACAAGTGAGGATATTTGTCAAGCATATCTGACTTTATCTCTAAAGTAAACTCTTCGACTCAAGGATTTATTCAAAGCATACTCAATATGGATATAAACTCATTACAAAGGACTCACTCTTAACGATCTAGGATTTGGATCGATTATTCCGCGCAGAACAAATTTGGATGAGAGCCCATTGGCTCCTAATCAACGACTTGGTTCGAATCAGATACATATCACCTTAATATTGATATGCAAGACACATTATATATATACATATACTGCCACTACAGCAGCCACGCCAACTCTTGGGCAGCTTTACTAATATTTATCAATACCTTGAATGATTCACTATATTGAGGACTCAACGTATCCCTTCTATTCAAACTTAACCAATCTCTTCCAAGGTTAAACTTTTGCCTATACCCTGATCCTTATTCTATACATTCATATCCTTTCGAGGCAAATCCGTTTTCTCTCTTTGTCTATCCCGAGCTGTTTCAACTCTTTCTCCAAATCAACCTCACTACGTCTTTGGTGTACTACATTAATTCAGGACCTAACAGCATTTATACTCCCACTTCCTCTAAATAGTATGGGGAACCACCCTTATGTCCATACAAGGCTTCGTAAGGTAGCATTCCCCTACTAGCATGATAACTATTAGCATAGGAAAACTTAGTCAATGGTAGGTGATTACCTCAGTTTCCTTCTAAATTCCAAAATATATACTCTTAATATAACTTATATTATCTGAATCATCTTTTCACGTTTACCATTTGTCTGGGGATGGCAAGTGATACTTATATTTCACTCAATCCCTCAAGCATTCCTGGAACTTAGTCTAAAACCTCAAGTAAATCCTCAGATTTCAATCAGCCACAATAACAACATGGACTTCATACTTTGTCACAATTTTATTCAAATACAACCCTGTTAGCTTAACCAATGGAAGAGAAAATATGCAGACTTCATCGCTTTATCAATAATTGCTCAAAAAAGTTCCTTGTCATGTCTTGGTACGCCCGAATGCTTCCAGGTAAATAGGATTCTAGAATTGTGGGCTTCTCTTTATATTTTACTCTTCAGCTTAGTCATATTGAAATTCATGCTCTAGCGGAGAAATCCAAACATACCTCTGCTGTCCTTTTGGGTACAACTTTCCTTTCCTTTTAAACTATTCACTTCTTGATTCATAACTTCTTCTTAACACTTCTTGATTCCTCCTATTCCTTCTGACTGAAAAGTGATCTCATACAATTACTCCCTATTACCTCCAGGTACCTGAATCTTCAATTTCTAACTTCTTCAATTCTTCCGCTAATTCTTCAATAATCTTAATAATATTCAATTTTCTTTTCTACTCAAGACATCTATCCCTAAATGGACCTTTCTTGGTTGGTAGTCACTTAAACAACCATGGCTTATAATCAATTTTGATTAAATTCTAATACTTTTGAAACTTAGTATACAATTGCTACTTTTCAACCCTTCGTAGACCTTTCTTTGGGTGTTCAACTTGGCCTTCCTTAGCCCTTAGATGGGAGAGGATGTTATAAATAAATACAATGGACTTTTCCAAGTACTCCTTATACACCATGTTCTTTATAGACGACTCATATACTTGTCACTCCACGTGATATCACCCACCTTATAACGCTCATAACTCATCCTAATCGCAATTCTTGACATGCCCTCATAGTGTATCTTAAGTCAATCCTGTAAAAAACACACAATCCTTAAATTAGGTCACATAAGTAACCAATCCTTTACAGAGGTTACCTATTCTTATTTATCATTTCGTTAAATTCCCAATAATCAGTATACAATCTCATAATTTTCATTCCTCTTTCTAGCAACATCACAGGTTATTTCGTTCCACTGACTTTTAGAGACTCCAGGGCATTTATTTATTACTTCAACTTTCTCTTCTTCGTATCTTTACACATGGTGGATCTACCTTATATTCTTAGCTTATTACTTCTTTCCCAGCATAATTAGAAGAATTTCTTATGTTGCTTCTGCATTCAGCAACTTACCTTACTATTAGCTTCTTTACACTTTACACTTCACTTCTTCTAAAAACCACTCCTTACCTTACTACAGGACAACAAAATCGATCCAAAAATCGCATCGAACTCTTCTAGCTCATAGGGTGTCAGATCAACTGCAACTACGTCCAACTTCTAAACGCTTGATTTCTTGGTTCTTTTGAAAGTTCTATTTTTAGCTGAGCTGGATGTTGGCCTTTGGGACGTAATATCTTGAATAACCGTTCTACAATTTCTTGCAATATGGCCCCTCTTCCCATTATTGTGATGCATAACTCCTGGATTTTCTGGATTACATCCCGATGCATAATGACCCTTAACACCTTTTGACTTCCTTCTTCTATCACTTTTGTCTTTAACAGTCAACTTCTGATCACTTTCCATTACCAGGGCAACCTGAACTATAGACGTCATCAACAACAATCATAAGATAAATAATTCAATAATGGAATATAACTACAACCCCCTTTTCCAAGATCTTTTCCAGGTTTAAGTATGATTTAGGTTACAACTAACACAAACCAACTTACAACAATCATCTCGACGCAGCTAACTTAACACAACAACTCAACAGACCACCCTTGGTCCAATACAACCATCTCAGAGGAGTCTGACATGACGGGAACTGGAACTCTGCCCCGACTACCACAGAAGAATCTCCTAGGCATCTGCAATACATATATAAAATATTCTGCAAGGGTGAGCAATCAATTGCTCAGCAGTACCACTATATGAATAACATATAAAATGATTGAAAGTAAAATAGTTATAGGAACATAATTCACAACTCACTTAGAAAACAAGTAAACATTCATAAACTGGATATCAAAACTAGCATGCTCTATAAAAAAACAACATCAGTAGAGTGCTATGCATAAATACCAGAGAATAATTCTAGCATGCCATTTTCATTTCCAAATCCGCTATATTAACTACTCATGTCCTTACGGAAATCACAAATCCAAATCACTATTCAAATCCTCTTTTCATTTAAATCACGTTTAGAGATAGGTGTTTTCAGAAGTTACTTTTCCCCAAAACATAATTTTAAACAACTTTTTCAAATACAGGGGATCCGTAACTTAAAACGTTTCTGTTCCATTACGAGATTAAAATATTTGTTATTCACATATACTGAACCATAAAAGAATGGTCAGGGGTACTTGCCTTGCAGAGCGTTACAACTATCTCTGATTGACCTTGAACCGATTCGGGACACTCGGCTTTATCACTTTACTATTTGACTACCCTGGATCCGACTTCAACACTCAGGTCCTGCACTTAGGAACCTCGCTGCGCTTGTCGACTGATCACTAGGTTATCTTAGTTTGATATCAACTCTTGAGTCCTTCAACTAGAACCTACAGAGACGAAATACCCTACGTTAGACGATCAGGTATGCTTGACATATCCTCAATACCAATTCACTATTTATTTAATAATTACACTTTTAAATAATATAAAAATATACGAGTCGTTATATGGAATCAAAAGGGTGATAAAGAAATTTTATAAAATAGTTCAGGATATAAGCAAGTTGTGAACGTCAGTTGTGCCAGAACTGATAGGAGAATGAAGTGAAACGCCGATAATTGAAGATAGGAATTTCATTCAAAGAATGCGTGTAAACAGGAAAGATTAAACAAAGGTATTAGTGGTGAACTGGTAGAGAGGAACGTTATAATAAATCTCATATCGGAATTCTCCAGAATTAAAATGAAGTCCCGAAGGTTTTAACAAATGATTTACCAAGGTTGTGATATTCCGTATTTTTCAGAATTATTATTATTATTTTAATATGTTTATGTGATATTCTGATTTGGAAGAAGTAAAATGGTGGATATTTTATTCCTGTTTGACGAGTTGGTATTATTAAATGGTAATGTGCTAATTGTTAAGTGTTGTATCTATCCTTATTAATTCCAGAAAATATTTACTTAAATATATTAGTTTCAAAAGTTATTTGAAACCGATCATTTTATTGATATCGGTAAATTTGAGTTCGTTTAGTAATATTAGGGATTGGATGGATATTATGTCTGCTATGTGTTGTATGTAATATTAATTGTGTGGGATTCAGTTGTGATTGAGGATTATTTGTATTATTAATTACTGAGTCGTATCGTGTGGTTTTTGTCTTTAAAAGTGATTTTATTGAAAATTTAATTTCATAAATATTTAAATTATCTTTAAAATTATTTTTATGACTTTATAATTACAATAATTATTTTTGGGATTTTATAAAATTTAGAAATCAATATTTCATCAATTATTTAGCCCTGTGTGATTTTCTGATTTCATTTATTTGTAAAATCTGTATTTAATTCCAAAAAATTTCAAAAATTACGAAACTCATACTTATTTAAGTTTGGAATATTCTGAGAATTTTAAAATTATTTTGAGAATTTTTGGGATTAATTTTACCCGCGCGTTGAATCGTTTAATTGTTAAAAGCGGGTATAAATTGCGTTTCAAAAATTGTTTTAAAATTACGAAATTTATATTTTTATAAACTTCGGGATATTTGTAACATTTTAAGACTATTTTTGTGATTTTTTGAATTTGTTTCAAGTGCAGCTCGGTTCGT
Source organism: Apium graveolens (assembly GCF_009905375.1). Lineage (NCBI taxonomy): Eukaryota > Viridiplantae > Streptophyta > Magnoliopsida > Apiales > Apiaceae > Apium > Apium graveolens. The sequence goes on from NC_133652.1 coordinate 156,236,401, forward strand.
TAATTGTAAAATGCGGGTATAGCGTGCGAGTTAAAAATATTTTAAAAATTATGAAAATTATTTTGGTAATTTTTCGGGTTATTTTTCACCCACACTTTTGTTCGTTAAAATACAAAACACGGAACAAACCAGGCTGCCTAGAGAGAAATTATATGTGTCCAATTCCCCTAAATAAACAGAAACGTGGCACCTGCTTATTTCTTCCACTTGCTACGTGTTTCTTATAAAAAAACTAATAATAAAAATGAAGCACAGCCGCCTCACTCCTGGAGTCTCTACTCTCTCGTCTCTCTCTGCACTGCAGTCCTCTCTCTTCCTTCACTTTAGGCACCCCTCACCCTGGCGCCTACAGCCACTCCCTTTGTCCTTTTCTTTTTCCGCAATACCCTGCTATTCCTTTTCCTTTCCTTTACTTAATTATGTATCTCTTCTCTGTTTGTGTCGTATATATTTATTATTTTTAATTTTCAAAAATTTATATCTCCCAAACTGTTTGTCCAAATTTCAATTATTATATATATAAACAATCATCACTTCGATACCTACATATATATATATATATGGCAAGGTTTTGAGAAGAAAATTTGCGGAGCATATTTTCCATTTTAATTTATTTTCGGGGCGTAGAAAAAGAGTTTGGAGGCGGTGATTACTCCACATGGCATCTCAGCGTGTATATGTCGATGGCTATTAATTTCAGATTTTTCTGGAGATATTTTCCGGACATCAGATATTCTCCTCGGGGTGATCATAATTTATTTTGGGTAACGATTTCGAAATTCCGCTTCCGTACTTACATATATTATAGCATGTTAGTGTTTATATATTTATTTCATAATTTTCAGATGTTGTTGAAGAAGTCATTTTTGGCTGTATTTTTCATTTTTGGGGTGTTTATAGGTGCAAATATAAATTATTGTGTGTTTTAAATTTATTGATTTGATTAGAGTACAGTTGGATTGTGTTGTTTGGGATTGATTTTGAGGGTTATAACCCCGGGAAAAGTCCATTTTACAAAAACGTTATTTTGAAATTTTTTTCTAAAATATTTTTTTCGATTTCAAATTATTATCTTTTATTATTTTCGAAAATCATAATTTGATTCAATTATTTATAATTTATTTTAATTTATTCTTATTTTATTCATAATAAATAGACGGTTTGTCCGTTTAATTCGAAATGAACGCGTCTAGACTCAGAAAAATATTATGCTTCTATTAAAAATACTTTCGAGACCCAAATTCTTTTGTTTCGAAAGGTCGCTTGTTTTGGAAATTATTCTGAGTCGACTGTTGATCGATAAATCATATTTTTGACCCGATTTTAGTTTTAAACATACTGAGTCGAACCTTTTAACACACCGAGTCCTGGATTATATGAATTAGGTGATACGTAGATTATGTGCTTACGTGTTATATGAATTACGTGTGTAAGTGGGTCAATGGTCTTGTGTTTGTCTGTTATATTTATGTGTGGACTATCGTATGGGTAGACGATAGGCTTTTGAAGCGCAGTTCGTTGAGTAATTATCGTTTAGACGATTAAAGTTATATCTTTTAATTATAGATGTGGATCGTTCGAGTGATCAGGACAAAGTGTTGGATAAAGAATGAGATGGAATGGTATTGGATATCTGGCTTCTAGCAATCGCAGGAGCAACATATCGGCGAAGTGTTGAAAAGAATGGCTGTGATGTTTTGAGACAGAATGTCAGAATAGATGTGTCATTGCGAGTGTGACTAACTACTAAAAAAACTAAAGGCAAGTATCCCTATCATCACTTATCGTTCAAGTGATATTTATTTTAAATCTTATCATGTAAGTATTGCTTTCCCTATTCTCAGTTCAAGATAGATAAATGTTTTACATATCGCTGAATTAAATAATGTTGTTTATACAAGTATTCTTCTGTTGTTCTATGTTCAGAATAGCCAAGTGATTTTACTTATCAACTTACGGGATTTATGAATGTTTTGGATTTTGAGAAAAGTGATTTGGTTGCAAATATTCCTGCCCAAGAATTGGGGGAATAAAATTATTTCGGGTGTCGATTATTATGACCCCATTTCAATAAAAGGTTTTAATATTGGATCATAATTGCGTAAGTGACTGGGACGGACAGTCCAGCGGAGGGCTATTTCTAAGTGCCATATGGAATATTATGACACAATTTTTGCCACAGGCAGGTATATTGCCTTTTGTTCGAGTACTCGTATTTTTAGGGTCACGTTTCTATGAATCATGACCTTGTGCTATCACACGGGCTGATCAACATGTGATAGTATGTCCGTCGGAGGATGATCCCAATCTAAATTATCATATCATTTTTGATATTCATAGAATAAATGATTTATCAACTGTTTTTGTTTTGGAATAATGGTGAAAGGCAGTTTTGATTCAGATTCTGATTTATGCTGATACTTACATTGTTGTTAAATATCAAATGTGGTATTAGTATAGATGATTGATGTTGACTTCAGTATGGGTGTTATGAGCATCAAAGTTCGTATTGATATTTAACTTGATATGACAACAAAATAAGTATTAATTTCAAGAGTTCGGTTTTGAGTAAAGTTTATGATTCAATCCATAATCATTGTTTCATGATATTGTTGTTTATGATATTTCCGTAAACACAGTTTTACGAGTTTTATTCTCATCAAGATTCAAAGTATTGCTGAAGCATTTCGCTCAAGAATATCAAAATAGCTTTGAATACAATTAAGGAATCAATTTTGGGGTTCCTCAACTAAAATTTTGTGATTCAGCAGTTATGATTTTAAATGTTTTGCTCTAATACAGATATCGGTTTTATATCAAACGACCCTATATATATTACAATGAACTTGCTGAGCATTTCTTCCGCTCATACTTGCCTGTTTTCAAATTTAACCTCCAGTGGGGATCAGTTTGCGCTATTTAGCTGCATAATTTAAGGAAGCAAAGAAGAAGCTCTTTGAAGGTGGCTGGTCCAGGGTTTGCGGGCTAGTGTAAGTTTTATTGTGCAAAGTTATTTATATTATATTATATTATAGTGGTGTATTTTATAATTGGGCCTAGTATACTTCTTTTTGAAGTTACATTAGCGGGTTAAGTTTTGAGATTGAGAATTATTGAAAAGAGTTTTAAAAGAAAGTGAAAAATTTATTTGTGGAATTTGGATATCTTGTTTCTAGAACTGTAACCTTAAAAGATCTTGGATTAGTTTGGGGTCATAAATGATAAATATCTTCCGCTGCCATTTGCTTATTGATTAATCAGGTTAATTTGGATTGAAGTTTTATAGTGACGACCAAATCCTTTGACCCCGGATTTGGGGGCGTTACAAAGGTTGCCTCGTAACATACGATGAAATTTCTCATTGCTTACTGCACAGAATCGAGCTGGTGTCAAAAGCCCTGTATCGTATGGTCCCGTCGAGATGAATTAATAAGTTAAGAAAACCTTAGGAATATGGAATAAAGGAATAATGAGATACGGAGTGTTTTGCGCTATGCACAAAAGTGGTCATGGGAAAAAGAGAATTTAGGTATGAAGGTACACATCGATTATCAGAAGTTGTAAGTCAGAGGATTAAAGGAACATAGTGTATCAGGAGTATTTGGACAGTGTAATTGTATTTATTGATAACATCCTCTCCCATTCAAGGACTAAGGAAGACCAAGTTGAACACCTGAAGATATGCATGCAAAGGGTGAAAAGTAGCAACTGCGTTCTAAACTTTAAAGGTATGAACTCTGGTCATAATTGATTATGAGCTATGGAAGTATGGTTAGTTACCAACCAAGCAAGGGCCATTTAGAGACAGATATCTTGAGCAGAAAAGAAAGAGTGAATATCACTAAGATTGTTGGGGAGTGGATAAAGGAATTGGAAAAGTTAGAAATTGAAGAACAGGTTTTGATTCAGTTTCTGGTTTATGATGATACTTACTTTGTTGTTAGATATCAAATGTGGTATTAATATAGATGATTGATGTTGACTTCGGTATGGAATGTTGTGAACATCAAAGTTCATATTGATATCTAATTGATATGACAACAAAATGAGTATTATTACCAAGAATTCGGTTTTGAATAAAGTTATGGTGTATTCCATTCCAAATTAATATATTTTCTTCCAAATAGTAAAGATTCTCGCTCAATGAATCTACTCGATAATGATTAAGATGAAATTGAGGCATACTGTTATGTGGTGAGTTAAATGCAATGGCCGAGATTTTCCCTTTAATTTTAAATCTTGAGTAGATTTAGTACATTTCGAAGCATAAGATGCCATGAGCTCAGTATATCAGGCGCAGATGGATGAAAAGTACATGAGATCGATTAAAGGTTCTCGAATACGATTGAAAACGATCATAGGCCAGGCTAACTGAACAGAAAGAGACATGGAAAGTAAAGTAGAACAGCCAGTGAAAATGGGAGGCATTCATGAGCACGAATTATAGGAATTAGAAAGAAAAGAAGATTAATATATATTAAGTTAGTCCTTTGAGACAATGAAATAGATAGAACGATTGCGAATGAGTTGGCCTTGTTGTCACCGGTATAACGAGTTCATAAAATGTTCATATGTGTATGACCCGGAAGAGTAATTTAGCTCCATATGTACGGAATAGAGACTTGAATTAGGTTGCATTAGCAACTGATATATGTTGATATTGGCAAAAGACAGTTGAGTAGTGGTTAAAATGATGAGTCCTGAGAAATTTTAAATAAGATGCTTGAAATGTATCATTGTCTGTTGTTTAGCATGATTTTGAGGACAGAATCCTTTTAAGGGGGAAGGATGTAACGTCCGGGAAATATTATATAATTATTATGTAAATTTTTGATGAATTATTTGATGATTGATATTGTTATTTGGGTGTTATGTCTGATAAAATTAGGATATTTTAATTTTTAATAATCCATAATAAAATCTAGATAATTTTGGTATTTTTCTGGGAATTTTTTAATTATTATGTGATATTATAAGGATTTATAGATTTAATAATTATTATTTTTACATAATTATAAAATTAATTTTAGAATTAGAAATCGTCCCACTTTAACCGTTTTTGCGTTTTTACAACCCGAAACTTCTCCAAAAACTCCTTCCAAACCTAATCTGATAATTATGAACACTTTCCGTGTTTTGACTTTCTCGATCTGGGGTACGGTTTGATCTGTACGAGTCACGACGTGAAATTTTCGATACGCTAATCATTTTTATAGACCTATAAAACTCGTATTCTCGAAAGACGAGATAGTATTACTTTATTTTCGTATAAAGTGTTTTATAGGAAGCTTTTAATAATTATCCAAATCTGGTATTAAATTCGTATCGTCTTTATAGTTACTTAGCGGCTAAGTAATCTATTTTCGAATCTAATATGTAAATGTAATTATTGAATTATTAAATAAATAAAATATGCGATGGTTCTGTCAGCTATGTGTGGCTATATTATTAATTATGTTTGATTGGTTGGATACGAACCTTATTTGTATAATTAATTATTGAGTTGTATGAATTTATTTTGCATTTAAAGTGATTTTATTGAATATTTATTCTCAAAAATGCTAAAATTATTTCTAAAATTATTTTTGTTGCTTTACAATTTTATTTATTAGTTTTAGGAGTTTATAAAATTTAGAAATTAATATTTTATTGATCATTTATCTTTTAATGATTTTCTAATTTCATTTAATTGTAAAATCAGTAGTTAATTCCAGAATGCTTCAAAAATCATAAAAATATTATTTTATTAAGTTTGGATTATTTCAAGAATTTTAAAATTATTTCAGAAATTTTCTGACTTTTACTTAACCGCTCATGTGTTTATTAAATTGCAAAATAGGGGTCGGATGCGCGTTCCAAAAATAATTGAAAAAGTTTGAAAATTTTACATTAATAGTTTTAAATTAACCCGAGATTTTTAAAACTACTTTTGTGAGTTTTCGGGTTACTTTTACCTGTGAATTAGTCGTTTAAAGGTTAAAATGTCGGCACAAATTCCGGATATCGGGAAGTAAAGAAACTAGTAAATCAGATAAACATATAATTATTTCTCCCCAAATCTTTATTCTCTCTCTCTAGTCTCTCTCCAGCGTCTCTCTTCTTCTTTCTTCGCGATGCATCACCGCCTCTCCATCCCTGTTCATTTTTTCTCTATCACCACTCGACTCCGAGTTATTCTTGGCTCTGTATTCGGTAATTCCGGCCACCCTTGTCCCTGTTTCGCCCCTATTTCTTGCATCTTCTTCGCCGCCCTTCGCCACTCCGGCGAGGTGGAGGCGTGTGTGCGTGTATTTATTGATTTTGTATGTGTGTGTGTATGTGTTAATATTATGTGTGCGTGTGTGTATGTGTTGACTGTGTGTGTGTGGATTGCGTGCGTGTGTGTGTTCTCGGCACTCAATCGCCGCCTGTTCCTCCCTTTTTCCGGCGCCAATGTGTTTTGCTGTTAGGGGCTGTTGCACACGCGTGTGCCGTGGGAAGTTATTTTATTATTTATTTTATTCTCTGCACAAATTAATTGAGTAAGTGTTATGAGAAAAATGATATATATATATATATTTTTGTTTGTGCGAGGAAAAAAATAATAATAATATTAATTTAATTGGTGGAATTTATGTCGGAAGCCCGGAATAATCGGGAACCAGCGAATTTTACCACCGTCTGCGATGAGCCTCATTGAGCCGACAATGGATTATGATGATACAATCTGAGTCCTACGAATAAAAATATAAAAATACAAATGATAATAATTAATAATTGAATTCGTGTTGGTGATTGGGATTCTTGAATGTTGGGATTGGTTGTTGTGAATTGAAGTAATTGTTGAATTGTTGACGTCGAATTGTTTCGACGGGAAGGCCGATAAACAAAGGAGACGCTTCCCGATTCAGGAAATTAATTCCGAAAATACGGGAACGTAACCTGTAATTATCGAAGACATCTAACAACAACATATAATTATATTGTACGAAACCTAATTATGTGGGTGACCTGATATTTTGTGAATAATCGATTACCCTGCTTTTCAAAATGACGAGTATACGTACTTTCTGAAAACAAACACCGAACCGAGTTTCGAAGATGTGAACCATAATTGCTATGTGTATTTCAATAATACATATAAATTTGAGTTGGATTATGAAATCGTATGGGTAGAAGTGATAGTGGTATGATGTTAAGCGAGACGATTATCAGAATTAGGGTATTTCAACCCAATAGGTCCTAATCGGAAGACCGAGGAGTGATGTTGAACTAAGAATAGCCTAGTGGTCAGTCGTCAAACTTGATGAGATTCCAATCGAAAGACATGAAGGATAGAATCATATCCAGAATAGGCTAGTGGTTTAATAATAACACTGAATGTTTAAGTCGAACCAAAGTCAACCAGTAATGGTGATTAAAGCGTATAAAGGCAAGTATTCCTGAACTTTCTTTTAAAATACTGCAAATATTTCTCTATTCCTATTCTAAGTTCAGAATAGTTAACTGCTTTATATTTCGCTGCAATTACTCTTATTATGTCAGTTCTTTTCATTATTGTTCCTATATTATCGATTGCTCTCTTGAGCAAATACCCATTCTTTCGGGTTATTTACGAACCCTGAATTAGGATGTTTTGAAATCAAAATGATTTGACATCAAAATGCTCCACGGGCTGGATAGTGATGTGTTGTATTAAGTGTTTTAATCCTAAGGATCGGGACATAGCCGGATCCCTGAGATGGGCCGTAGAGCCTGGGTACCCGACTGGATCTATATAGGGAGATATAGATCTGCACTGTATCCTGGCTGATCAGTAGGATATAGGTGCGAACTAGTGTCCAGTATAATTTATTATTGATCGCCATTAACGACATTCTTTCACGAAAAGTGTTATGATTCCAAAACCGGACGAAACCCTGATTCAGGAGATGAATCTGGGAATCGCTTGTCATTTTTCGATTTATAATTATAGGCTGGTAGCAGCCAATGTTTATTCTCTCAACTCCTTCAAATAAATAGAATTGTTGAAAATTGTTTAAAGCGTTTGTCCGGGAGTTTTCCTTTGAAACTAATGCTTGAAACTCAAATTATATACTTGTGGGCATTTTTGGCTCACTCTTGCTTTGTAAATTCTTATTTCTTTTAGAAGCATGTAAGGATGAAAGTGAATAGCTTTCGTTAAACAACAGAAGTTAGAGAGATCTCCGCCGAGAGAGGACGAAGATGTTAAAAAAAAATATGACAAGGACGTTAGCATAAAGGTGTTTACAGTCGTATTGTAGTTGTGAATTAGAGAAGGTTAGATTCTTGTTTCATACCATAACCTTTAAACGATCCGGATTTTAAGGGGTTAATTGAATATTATTATATTTTATTTATGTAAAGATGGTTTCGTGACACCAAATCTTGACCCCGGATTTGGGCTGGACACTTGAGAGCTGCTAGGTTATGCGAAAGATATAACAATGTCGCAATTTCTTATAGCATCAACCTAATTTGTGCTTTATATAGAGCACAACTACCAATGTATAAGGAATCCTATTCTATTAACAACAAGGAAACCTATATTATTGCTTCTGAGATAAAGTCATTCACCGACTTGAGTTCTTGTTTCCTTTTCCTCTTCAAAGATCAACTGATGTGACAATTACTGATTTCATCATCCGTTGACATCATCATCTGTTGATATTGTTATCCGTCGAATATCAACATCCGTCGATGTCATTATCATCTGTGGATGCTTGTAATCATCATCCGTCGATGCTTCTGATAGTTTCTGTTTGATATCATCAATTGCTCCTAACAATCTCCCCCTACTTGTTCATTATGGAATTATGGACAAGTTCTAATTGATGATGTCAAAACTATATAAATGCAGGTATCAAGTATGCATATTTAATGTTGCTTCAGTGAATATCAGACTTTAACTCTTCATCCTGAACTGCTTCTTTAACTTGAGCAATGTCAGAGGTTAACTTGAGCAATGTCAAAGTATTGTAGTTGTTGTGAATTAGAGAAGGTTAGATTCTTGTTTCATACCATAACCTGTAAACGATCCGGATTTTAAGGGGTTAATTGAATATTATTATATTTTATTTATGTAAAGATGGTTTCGTGACACCAAATCTTGACCCCGGATTTGGGCTGGTACACTTGAGAGCTGCTAGGTTATGCGAAAGATATAACAATATCGCAATTTCTTATAGCATCAACCTAATTTGTGCTTTATATAGAGCACAGCTACCAATGTATAAGGAATCCTATTCTATTAACAACAAGGAAACCTATATTATTGCTTCTGAGATAAAGTCCTTCACCGACTTTAGTTCTTGTTTCCTTTTCCTCTTCGAAGATCAACTGATGTGACAATTACTGATTCATCATCCGTTGACATCATCATCCGTTGATATTGTTATCCATCGAATATCAACATCCGTTGATGTCATCATCATCCGTCGATGCTTGTAATCATCATCCGTCGATGCTTCTGATAGTTTCTGTTTGATATCATCAATTGCTCCTAACAATCTCCCCCTACTTGTTCATTATGGAATTATGGACAAGTTCTAATTGATGATGTCAAAACTATATAAATGCAGGTATCAAGTATGCATATTTAATGTTGCTTCAGTGAATATCAGACTTTAACTCTTCATCCTGAACTGCTTCTTTAACTTGAGCAATGTCAGAGGTTAACTCCACTTCCTCAGCTCAGAATGTTTCCAGAAATTTCCCTTCTTTGACCAGCTTGGATGATTTTTGCTTCAAGTAAATTTTCTTCAGTAACAAGAGCTTGAACTACTTGTATATATTAAATCTATCAGAGTTTATGATTTAAATTCCTTAGATGTTGTCTCTAGCTTTGGCTTTAGACTTTCAAATCCTTGACTTTTCTTCTATCTTCTCATTTCCTTTATGCTTCATGTCAGTAGTTCGAATAACTTGTGATCTGAGAGATGTTTCATCTTCTACCCGACTGATTTCCCTTATAACTATACCTCTGCTTGGTCTGTTAGAACGATCATCTTCATAAAGTACTTGAGAACTAACAGCAATATCGGCATTTGCTGCCTTCATAGAATTTTCAATGTCTTCCTCTGTTTGCCTTAGCTATTCAAGATCTACTCCAGGATTTTCCTTTGTAAATATTCTTCTACTCACCTTAGAATCGAATAATTGAATCTTTGGATCCTTGTAGAATAGAGTTTTTTTTCTTCTTTTAACTTTCAAAGTTTGAAGATCTTGGCTTGCTTCAGCACCAGCTTCTTCCTCTAGAATACCTCGGTCTTCATCAGCAACAGTTGTGACTTGTGAAGATTTTTGCAATTTAGTAGTCACAGTCAATTCTTCAACTCTTCTTTTATTCCTCTTGCTTCCTCTTTTACTCTCCTTCTGTTCTTCCTTATTACTCCATCAGAATTTTCATCATTAGTACTTATCAATGACAACTGTTTGCATTTAGATTTATCAATTTTCTCCCCCTTTTGGCATCATCACCAAGCAGTAGAGAAAGAATCAGCTCCATTGAATTCTGTACTTCCGTAAGTTGATCAGACATTTGAGTTTGATGAGCTTCCAATCTAGCTTGAATGGCTTCAATTGAAATTTTTCTGGCAACTATTTGTTGAAATTTCTTTCTAAATTCCCTGATGAGTAAGCAACTTTGAAGCAATCAATGATTTTTTAATCTGATTGATTTGAGTAGTTGTTGCTTCATGAGATGTGTGTAAGGATCTAACAACCAAATTAGATGCTTTCAGATGATTCAGCACATCACGATTTGTAATTTTTTGTTCGACTATTTCCAGATGTTCAACTGCACGTGTCCAGGAAATAGGATATGTAGTATCTTTCCAATAAGCATTCCAGAGATTACAGAATAATCCTGCTTCTTCTTAGCATCTAACTCTTTCATTTTCTGTTGTCTCACATGCATAGGCATATCTTCAGGAAATAAAAGATCATTCTCAAGATCTAACATAGCATTAGATACAAGAGTTTCTTTACCATCATTAGATTCTTCAATAGTAGCTGGATCTTGCACTAATTTCTGAACTTTAATATCAGCTTCAGTATGCAGAATAGAATGAGAAATTGATCCAGTAGCTTCAGAAGCTTCCACACCTTTAGCAGTTATCTCCACATCTTCAAGTATTATAGATAAATGAATTGGAGTTTCAAAATTAACTTCCAGGAGCTCAGGTCCTGTAGAATGCTGTGGTGGTTCATAAATGGATGAATCTTTATGAATGAACTGGTGTGCTACTACATCTTCAGCAACAACAGGAATTTCTCCAAGTGATGGAAAAGAAGAATGAATGGACTATTTTTCAACAAAAATAGGGATTATCTCATGTGGTAGAATTGTAGAATGTATGGACTGCAAGAAAGTATCAGTACTTAGACTTGCAGGGAGATCAATAGTCTTTGATACATCAGAGTTTTCCTGAGATTCAACAGACTGTTTTTCTGCATCTATTTCTTTAGTACTCTGAGCATCTACAAACATATAACAAATAAAACTTAATCTCTCTATTCTTTTACAGTAGTCTCACTACTCCTCACACCACACATCTCATGACTTTTAATAGTCAGAGTTTCCTCCCAAGGATTACTAAATCCTATCTTTCATCGACCTCTCCTTTTGCCAGGAAGGATCCTACCTCTCTTAAATTCTGTTTTTCTCTCAATCTTTTCACATATCTCACAGAAAAAGGCTCAGAGAAATTTTCCTACAGAAATAAGAGTGGGCTATAGATGGTGATCTGTGATCATACAACTAGAGGTAGTCCTTAACTAAGGTCTAGATGTAATCATATTAACAAGATTTATATCATGAAAAACATATTATAAATGCTGAAAGAACTAAATCAGTATTTAAAATAAATGCTGATAAAGTAACACCAATATTTATACTTTATGTATTCATAATTAGACTTACAGTAGATACTGTAGTTATGACAGTTGTTGTTCATCAATAATAAGAACCTCCATTTGAATTGGAGAGGATTTGATCAGGTTACTATCATGTATTATGATCTCAAACCTTTATTCTTCTTGCAAAGAAATAACACTTGAATGTGTTTAATGAAAGCTATCACAGAGTCTTCAGTAAAATTTGATGAAACCTCTGTGTCTCTGTTAGTATCATCAAGATCTACCTCAGCAAGTAGTCTCTGACCAACTAAATGTTAATTCTGAGTGGTGAATATAATTCAAGAATTATAACACTTGATTTTTGGCAACATTTGAGAAAAGAATTCAAGTGTTTTTGTTGTTAGAAGAAATTTAAGATATATGAAATCTGAGATTGAGTGTGGACAACTTTCTTGATAAGAAAAAGAAAGTTTCAATAGATTATGAATTGTAAGCAAAACTCAAAGATTATAATTCTTAGTGATTAAGAATTAAATCTTCCTTAAATTTCTCTTCTTTAACAATAGTTACTTCCTGTAGTGCTCAATCTGTATTGAAGTGTCACATCAAACTTAAACAGAGATTAGTTTCATCACATGCACTATGAAAAATATGTGATATTTAGCATGCAGTACTGATTTAATATTTAACATTTAAGAACATTGAAGCACACATAAAAGAAAGTAATCAATAAGTCATTTAATGAAGCAAAAGAAGATAGAATAATTTCATTCATTCAACCATGAAAAAGAAAAGTACAAGGCAGAAACAAGAAAATAGCCCTAACAAGAACTAGACTATTCCTAGTTACTATCCTAACATTTTCTTCTTCATCTCTTCTTGCTTCTTGAGAGCTCGACGGTGATAAATCCCCGAATTAGTCTTTGCAAGAGATATAATTTTCCCTTGCAACTCAAGTTTCTCTCGCTCGGCCTCTTCGGCTAAGAGTTCAACCTCAAGAGTGATTTCCATCTGAAACAGTTGAAGATCCACTCGCTGATCACTTGACAACTCCTCGTAAAATGAGGATGAAACTTCATGAGAACTGAAGTTTTGATTATTAATCTTAACCATTATCAGTATCTTAATTACTAGAATTAAGATTTAACAACTACTGACATAAACTATTAGTCAAAACAAGTTTAACTAATAACAGAGTTTATAAGCATAATCAGTAGTTCAACATGCAATTTTCATATAAGATCATTTAGCACTATTTTCATGTTATCCTGGCATCAAACATTTAGCACAAAAATCAGTATCTAACATGTACTGACACATAACAAGATACCATACTTTAAAAGTATTTACAGACTTAATTATCAGAGTTTGAGAACTGTCCTGAAATCATTCCCAATTCATTCACCAATCTTGTGAATGTAGCTTCACAAAGAGGCTTGGTGAATATATCTTCTACTTGCTGATCTGTTGGAACAAAGACCAATTCCACTATACCAGCTTTCACATGTTCCCTTATGAAATGGTATCTGATACTGATGTGCTTAGTCATAGAAAGTTGCACTGGATTTCCTGACATTACAATAACACTTTGATTATGGCAATATATAGGAATAAAAGAATAGTCTAACCCATAATCCAGCAATAGATTCTTCATCAATAAAATCTGAGCACAACAGCTTCCTGCAACAATGTATTATGCTTCTGTAGTTGAAGTGGGAATTGACTTTTGTTTCTTGCAGTACTAAGAAACCAATCCGCCTCCATGAAATTGGCAGCTTCCAGAAGTACATTTCCTGTCTATTTTGCATCCTGCAAAATCAGCATCTGAATATCCAATTAGCTTAAAATCTGAATCTCTAGGATATCATAATCCCAGATTCATGGTGCCTTTGAGATACTTAAAAATTCTCTTTACAACTAATAAATGAGGTTTTTTAGGGTCGGCTTGGAACCTTGCGCAGAGACAGGTAGCATACATGATATCAGGTCTACTAGCAGTCAGATATAGGAGTGAGCCAATCATACCTCTGTAGTTAGTTATATATACTGAAGAACCAGTATTTAAATCTAACTTGGTTGCAGTGGCCATAGGAGTTGATGCAGTTGAGCAGTCTTGCATTCCAAATATTTTGAGTAAGTTGCTGGTGTATTTGGATTGATTTATGAAGATTCCTTCATTAGTCTGTTTGACTTGTAACCCCATAAAGTAACTCAATTCTCCCATCATACTTATTTGATACCTGAAATGCATTAGCTTTACAAATCTCTCACAGAGTTTTTCATTAGTAGATCCAAAAATGATATCATTAACATATATCTATACTAATAACAAGTCCTTACCATGGTATTTATAAAAGAGAGTTGTATCAATTGTACCTCTTGTGAAACCACTTTCTAGTAGAAATAGAGCAAGTCTTTCATACCAGGCCCTTGGAGCTTGCTTCAATCCATATAGTGCTTTATCCAGTAAGTAGACATGATCTGGATACTTTGGATCAATGAACCCTGGAGGATGTTCAACATAAACTTCCTCTTCGAGTTCTCCATTTAAGAATGCACTATTCACATCCATTTGGAACACCTTAAACTTCTTGTGAACAACATAGGCAAAAAAGATTCTTATTGCCTCTAACCTTGGAATTGGAGAAAATGTCTCATCATAATCAATGCCTTCTTGTTGTGAGTAACCCTTTGCAAATAGTCTTGCTTTGTTCCTTGTAACAATGCCCTCACTGTCAGTTTTGTTTCTGAACACCCATTGTGTCAACTACAGATCTGTTCTTTGGTCTTCGCACAAGATTCCAGACTTTGTTCCTTTCAAACTCATTGAGTTCCTCTTACATTGTTGTGACCCAGTAAGCATCTTGCAGATCTTCTTCAACCTTTTTAGGTTCAGTTTGAGATAGAAAAGAACGATAGAGACATTGATTCTGAGTGGATTTTCTTGTTTTTACACCACTGTCAGGGTTTCCAATGATTACGTTAGGTGTGTGTGACTTAGACCATTTTTTGCTGATGGAAGTTGACTCCTAAAAGAAGAACCTCCCCCTTGATCTATGAATTCTCTGTTATTTCTTTGAGTAGTACCACTGTTGTTTCCTGATGCTCCCCCTGAATCAATATTCCCATGGTTATAAGTATTTGACTCATCAGAGTTTGAGGAAGATGAGTCTGATGATCTTTCTACTGATATATCTTGAGTTGAATCACTCGCAGTAGTCTATGGATTTGTGTCATGTTGCTCCCCCTCAATATATGCTTCAGTGTCAGAAGAATTTCCACTATTTTGGGGAACCTCAGAGCTTTGAGTGATATTAGGACTTACTATATCAGTCAGGATTTAAAAGTTCAGCATAAGGTACTTTATTTTCAAGTCTCAACTTTTCATGGTCATCTGCATCTTCTAGACCTGTTATCTTCTTGTCATCAAAAGATACATGTATAGACTCCATGACTGTTCTTGTTCTCAGATTGTAAACTCTAAAGGCTTTTGTAGTCAACGGATAACCTACAAATATTCCTTCATCAGCTTTCAGATCAAACTTGGTCAGCTGCTCTGGATGAGTTTTAAGAACAAAATATTTACAACCAAATATATGAAAAAACTTCAAATTTGGCTTTTTTCCTTTCACCATATCAAATGGTGTTTTTCCATGCTTGTTGATAAATGTTGCATTTTGTATAAAGCAAGAAGTTTGCACAGCCTCAGCCCATAAGTAGATAGACAATCTTGCTTCTTCTAACATGGTTCTTGCAGCTTCTATCAGAGTTCTATTCTTTCTTTCAACAACTACATTTTGTTATGGAGTTCTAGGAGCAGAAAACTCTTGTTTTATCCCCTTGAGTTTGCAGAACTCTTCCATAGAGCTATTCTTGAATTCAGTTCCATTATCACTTCTGATGATCTTCACTTTATATGTTGATCCTTTCTCCAACTCCCTCACATGATCAAGAAGAATGGATGGAGATTCATCCTTGGTGTGCAGAAAATACACCCATGTGTATCTTGTATATTCATCAACAATCACAAGTGCATACCTCTTCTTGGAAATACACATAACATTCACTGGACCAAAGAGATCAACATGAAGTAGATGATATGGTTCAAGAATTGAGGATTCAGTTTTACTCTTGAAAGATGTCTTCCTTTGTTTGGCATCTGGCATGAATTACATAACCCATCAGGAGTAAATACTGCATTGGGCAATCCTCTTACAAGATCTTTCCTCACAAGTTCATTGATATTGTTGAAGTTGAGGTGAGAAAGCCTTTTATGCTAGTTCCAGCCGTCTTCCACAGATTCTCTACTTAGTAGACAAACTTTTGAATTTTCAAAGTTTGTGGAGACCTTGGCTTCATACAAACTACCATGTTCTACACCAGTCAATGTGATCTTGCCATCAGAATTACTGACATTTTCACAATGCTCCTTATAAAAATTGACATGGTTACCTCTGTCACAGATTTTACTCACACTAATTATAATATGCTTGAGTCATGCAACTAGAGCTATATTTTCAATGATGACATTTCCAACTTTGATTTTGCCATATCGCAAGATTTTTCCTAAGTTTCCATCTCCATAAAAAATGTTTGGGTCAGCCTTCTCCTCAAATTCTGATAGCAAGGATTTATAAGTAGTCATATGTCCTGAGCATCCACTTTCCAAGACTAGAGCATTCCTCCTGTCACCCTGTAATCAGTAATTTAAATCAGTTAGTATTTTTAAGGACCCAAACTTGCTTGGATCCTTTGTCCTTTTTAAGTTTGTTAACATATACAACAGAAGACTTCATATCAGAATTTATGTTAACATTCTTACTATCCGTGTTTATACATGCATAAATAGATTTTGATTTAACTAAAGAGGGTTTCAGTTTATAAAAATCATAATACAAACTGTTATGCTCTTTACATGTATAAATAGAGTGTCGAACACTGCCACAATGAAAACACGGATTCTGTGGTTTATATCTAGTTGTTCTATTCTTAAACTCTGATTTAGAAGGAACAAATTTTATCTCTTTATTCTTCCTGCAAGAATTAGCAAGATGATTAGTGATACCATGGTTTGAACATGTTTTTCTAGGTGCATTAGATGGGGTTACATAGTTTCCATTCTTATTAACACCTACCTTGCCATTCCTATTTTTCCTAGACCTTTTCCTCTTGCATTTTATGTGTTAATCCTTCAGCTTTTGCTTATGCTATTTCTGAGTCATTGAACCAATATTTACTGAGTTTGTGTGAACTTGTTCACTCTTTTCAGTAATTAAGTTTGATCTAGGTGCTGAGATAGTACCTTCCTCATTAATTAACTTAACAAAATTAGCACTATAATTAAACTTAATGGTCTTTATTTGAACCTTGTTCAATTTGAACTGACTATCAGTTTTTATTGGTTCCGTTTTCACAGTTTCTTTTCCACTTTTCTTATTAGAATTAGATCTAGCTGAATATCCTAATCCTAATCCCCAACAGTCCTTTTCTAAGATTTCCTAAGATGTCTTTCCTGAGTTAGTCCAAAGTTTAATGACTTCTCTCTCTTCAGCTAGCTCCTTTTCTAGATAAACATGTTTCTAACAATTTTTCTTTAACATAAACAACATTATCTCTTTCCTTTTAAATTTCTAGCATGGAAAGCAACTCAGTTTCTGGGTAATCATTCCTTTTCTTTAGCACAAGTTTTCACTCTTGATTCTATTGTTCTCTAAGGTTTGATCCCTAAAACTAACATGTAGAGTCTTAAGAAATAATCTTAATTCATAGATTTCATTAGTATCAAATGCAAGAGTAGACTCAAGTACCTTTAATTTAGCATTGTCAGCCTCAACATTAACATTTGCCATGAGAGCATAATTGATCCCATCACCTGAGTCTGATGAATCATCCTAGTTTCTCTTCTTTGAGATCAAAGCTTGTTTCTTCTTAGCTCTGGGTTTTCTGCAGTTAGCTGCAAAGTGCCCAAGTCCATCACAGTTGTAACATCTCTCTTTTTACTTGCCAGGTTTTCCAGATCTAGCTTCCTTCCAATAATTATCTCTTCTGTTGTTCCTCTTATCAGAGCATGAGGAACTGGAACATTTTCTGGAAAATCTTCTCCCTTTCCTGAAGTTTCTATAGATCATCTTCTTGAAACTCTTAACCAGTAGGGCAACCATTTGATCCATATCTTCATTGTTGTTGTGATCACTATCAGTATCTGATTCAGTATCAGGATTTGAGTTATCATCAGAATTTGATGATTCAGTATCTGACTTAGCAATCATGGATTTCCCTTTGGATTAGCTTTTCCTCCTAGCTTTCTCCTCTGATTTCTCTTCAACTTTGAGTGCAACTGGTCTAGCTTTTGATCCTTTCCTCTTGCTCCTTTCTCCATCTCTAGTTAATGAGTTTTCAGAATTCCGTAGATCTCATCTAGAGGAGTTTCATCAAGTTCATAGTTATACCTTATTGATGTGACCTTATAGTCCCACTTTTCAGGGAAAGCAAGTAGGAACTTCAGGTTTGAGTCCTCTAAATCATATTCTTTGTTGACAAGGGATAAGTCATTCAGCAACTTCTGAAATATGTCATAGATCTCAGTTAAGGACTCATGGTCCCTTGAGTCAAAGTGCTCATATTCTTGAGTAACTACCGTCCTCCTGTTCTTCTTGATAGCAGTTGTACCTTGACAGTTTACTTCTAAAGCATCCCATATCTCTTTTGATGTTTTACATCCAGTGACTCTATTGAACATAACACTCTCAAGACTGATATGCAGGATATGTCTGACCTTAGCATCCTTCATAATCGACGAGATATCTTCAGAAGTATAGTCCTTCCTGTCTTTGTCTGTCATCTTCTATGGCTCCCCTGCAAGTGAAATAACTACCTTCATTGGTTTGTGAGGACCATCATAGATCCTGTTTAGATATTCAGGATCTGTGGCTTCCAAGCATATGGCCATCCTGACTTTCCAGCTTGGATATTCATACACTTTCAGGATGGGCACCTTGATTACTTCATACCTACTCATGTTGCTGCTTATATGTGATGTGGCTGGGGGTTGTGGCTTGGGATCCAGATTCTGTGTTTTTTCTTCACCTTTGTCTGACATGGTTGATCAATCTTCAAATCTTAAACTGTTTGTACGTTAACAGCAAGCTCTGATACCAATTGTTAGGCCCTTAATCAACTGTAGAGGGGGTGAATACAGTTAATATAATCAACCAGACAAAGCTTCAACAGAATTAACAGTTTTTATATCAATCTTATAAAAACTTATTACACAAGTACTCTCTCAAAAATATGAACAAATATCGTTGAGAGAAGCTAGGTTATACGAAAGATATAACAATGTCGCAATTGCTTATAGCATGAACCTAATATGTGCTTTATATAGAACACAACTACCAATGTATAAGGAATCCTATTCTATTAACAATAAGGAAACCTATACTATTGCTTCTGAGATAAAGTCTTTCACAGACTTGAGTTCATGTTTCCTTTTCCTCTTCAAAGATCGAATGATGTGACAAATACTGATTTCATCATCCGTTGACATCATCATCCCTTGTTAGTGTTATCCGTCGAATATCAACATCCGTCGATGTCATCATCATCCGTCGATGCTTGTAATCATCATCCGTCGATGCTTCTAATAGTTTCCGTTTGATATCATCAATTGCTCCTAATATGCTCCTGATTTATACAAGAAAATAATGTGTTCTTAGAATCATAATATGTTAACCTGATTTACTTTCTAGAACTAACATAATAATTCAGATAAATTTTGCGATGACCATCATCTAAATGTTCCTAAATACACAAGTCAGATTATCATCTGGGCTTACGATTCCTAGACTAGAGTAAACAATTTACATGTATGGAAATTTAGAATGTTCTTTAATTGGATCTAAGTATCTCACCTATTGATAAATTCAAAGACCTGTGTTTGCAAGATAATAGTCATTCATGCTTATTTCAATTATGGATTTGTGGTTTAAAGTACGTTCATGTGTTTATCGGTCTTAATCTGTTTAATTATTACATAGATATATCTTTCTTCCTTAAAGAACATAGAAAGGTTCCCTTATGCCGTGAATGATTGTCACCTTGACTGAATTTTATTTAGGCAGTGCTGCCACCTCATCTAGAAGATTATCAAAGCTTAGATGTATGGTTACTGTCACGCCCCCAGCTTGACAATACATATTATACAAATTATAACAATATTTAACAAAGGATAATAAACACAACCGAATCCAAGATCTTACAGTTTAGGGTTTGGAACAGCCCAACACTATTAACTATTATAATCTGATTTCTAATATCGAGTCCTCACACAAACTATTTCTTATTCTACCCGAGCTCGAACATACGCATCGGCATCACAAGTCCTACGTGTTGTCTGCTTGAATCTAACCATAGCTGCTAGCTGTAATATCAGGGTGAAAACAAGTTGTTAGATACATTTGATAATGTCATGTCTAATATGATTTGTGTTTAGTTTTCAGATCTTACTTAAACAGGACAAATCAGTACTTAACCGGAAATCAGCACTTATACTGAAGACAGAACTTAAGTAATCAGTACTTAAGGTTCGGGAGATAATATCAGGACTTAAGGAAACTTTTAGATAAGGAAGGCAGCTGATTATAAGGAAAGAAGATCAAGACAAACGGAAAAAGAGATATGCATGAAGAAGGAATTCTATGAAGAATAGAATACTTGGAAGAAAAGATAACTGATTGATATATTTTAGGAAGCAGAATTATATTCCATATCAATTAGTGATTATCTTGTAACTATGTAGTATATAAACACAAGCATAGGGTTTACACTATAAGTGTTTTTATGATCGAGAATAATATTCATTGTAACCCTAGCAGCTCTCGTGATAATTTGTTCATCAGTGAGAGAGGACAGTTCTACATTGTAACATAGTTTAGTAAAGTTTGTTTTCTATTACTTGTGTTATTTGAATTCGATTTGATTGTGCTATACACTGTATTCAACCCCCCTTCTACAGTGTATGTGACCTAACAAGTGGTATCAGAGCCTATCTGTTAACACACAAACAGTTTAAGATCCAAAAACAATCATGTCTGAAGCAGAAACTCCAACCAAGTCCACCAAAACTGAAGAACTTCCAAAGACTCAAATCCATAGTCGATATGAGGCTATCAGAGTTCCCATACTGAAACCATCTGAATACCCCATATGGAAAGTGAGGATGACTATGTTTCTGGAAGCTACAGATTCAGAATATCTTGATAGAATCAATGAAGGACTTCACTAGCTAACCAAACTCGATGTTGTAGTTGCAGGTGAAACAACAAAGTCTGTACCAAAGGAGAAGAGTGATTACACTGCTGAAGATATCGCATCAATTGCTAAGGATGCTAAGGTACGACACTTGCTGCATAGTGCCGTTGATAATGTACTGTCAAACAGGGTAATTAACTGCAAGACTATAAAGGAGATATGGGATGCCTTGGAGACAAGGTGCCAGGGAACTGATTCAATTAAGAAGAACATGAAGACTATACTCACTCAAGAGTATGAACACTTTGACTCAAAGCCTAATAAGTCATTGACTGATTTATATGACAGATTCGTCAAACTCTTGAATGATTTGTCACTAGTTGATAAGGAGTATGATCTTGAAGATTCAAACCTTAAATTCCTGTTAGCTCTTCCTGAAAGTTAGGATTTAAAGGCCACAATTATAAGAGACAACAATAATCTTGAAGAAACAATTCTTGATGAAATTTATGGTATGCTCAAGACTCATGAACTTGAGATGGAACAGAGAAGCAAGAGGAAAGGAGGAAAGTCAAGAATAGTTGCTATTAAGGCTGAGGAAGAATCCCCCAAAGCAGCTACCTCAAGGAAAGGCAAGGGAAAAGCGCTCATCACAAAGTCTGATACTGAGTCATCAAGTTCTGATAGTGATGATGACTCAGAAACTGAAAGCTTGCCTGAGATGGATGCTGATGAAGAGATGATGAAGCTGTGTGCTCTTATGGTGAAAGGAATCACAAGGATTGCATACAGAAAGTTTAGAAAAGGAAAGAAATTTTCCAGGAAAGGTGCAAGTTCTGATAAGAAGTGTTTCAGAAAATATGAAGGTAAAGGAGGGAAGTCTGACAGAGGAGATTACACAAATGTCAAATGCTACAACTGTGGTGAGAAATGCCACATATCTCCTGATTGCAAGAAAGTGAATAGTGACAAAGGCAAGGCTCTTTTCACAAAGAAGAAAAGCTGGACATACACTTCAGATTCTGAAAGTGAGGAGAACTATGCCTTGATGGCAAATGCTGATAGCAGTTCTGAAGCTGCTGAGTTAAAGGTACCTCAAACTACTTATGCCTTTCATACTGATGATATTAATGAGTTGAGAAGATATCTTAAAACCATGTTCATTAGTTATAGAGATCAAACTTTAACATGTGAAAGATTAACTTCTGAAAATCTTGCTTGTAAAAAGAGGAATGATTATTTAGAAAAAGAGTTAGTCATGTTCCATTAAACTCAAAACGATAGAGATGATGCTTTCTATGTTATGGATGAAGTACTTAAAATGAATGAATCTCTAAAAACTGAGCTAGAAAAGGAAAGAGATATAATCAGGACTTGGACTAACTCTGGCAGAACAACTCAGAATCTGTTAAGTAGTGGAAACTGGAAAGAGGGCATAGGTTATGGAGATGACAAGAATGATAAAGGAACTGTAGAAATTAAGCCTATATTGTTAAACAAAAGCCAAAGGTGAAACCTGTTAAGTTTGTAGCTGTAAAGTCTGATACTGAGAAATCAAAAGTTAAAGAGGAATTAACTTCTGACAAACTAAAACAGGAAAAGCCAACTGAAGTTAACGTAGGCTTAATGACAAAGAAGCAGCTTAAGCATAAGCTGAAAGATGTTAAGAATGTAAACAAGGTAAAGTCACCTAGGAAAAATAGGAATGGAAAGGAAGGTGTGAATAAAAGCAATGATTATAAGCCTGTTCCTAATTCTCCTAGAAAAACATATCATAACTGTGGAAGTTCTAACCATCTGGCTTCTTTTTGCAGGAAGAATAAGAACATAAACTCCTTACCTTCAAAGTCAGGAGTTAAGAGTCAGTCTGTTAGATATAGGCCACAAAATCCTTATTTTCATTGTGGTAGTTTATGGCATTCCATTTATACTTGTAAGGAATATCATAGTTTGTACTATGATTATTATCAAATAAAACCTTCTTTAAAGAAAGTTAGCATTGTTCCTTCTAGTGTAAGTTCTGATACAAAGTCTGATAGTGTAAATGTTGGTAAGAAAAATGTTAACATAAACTCTGATGTTAAATCCGCTGCAAATGTTAACAGACTTAATAAGGCCAAAGGATCCAAGCAAGTCTGGGTCCTTAAAACTAATAATTAGTGGTCTTTGTGATTACAGGGCAATAGGAAAAACATCCTAGTTCTAGACAGTGGATGCTCATGACATATGACTGGAAATAAATCCCTACTATCAGACTTTGTAGAGAAAGCTGGCCCAAGTGTTTCTTATGGAAATGGCAACATTGGAAAAACACTGGGATATGGCAATATCAATCTTGGGAATGTCATCATTAAAGAAGTAGCTCTGGTCTCAGGACTTAAACATAATCTGCTCAGTGTTAGTCAAATCTGTGACAGAGGTTATCATGTGGATTTCTTTGAAGAACACTGTGCAGTTGTAAGCAAATCTACAGGCAAAATTGTTCTGAAATGATACAGGCATGGTAACATTTATGAAGCCAAGCTTTTAACAAGTACTGATGGTTCTGCAATCTGTCTGATAAGTAGAGCATCAATTGAAGAAAGCTGTAATTGGCACAAGAAACTCTCTCATTTAAATTTCAACAATATAAATGAACTAGTCAAGAAAGATCTTATGAGATGACTGCCAAAATCAGTATTTGCTCATGATGGCTTTTCTGATTCATGTCAGAAGGCAAAACAAAGAAAATCTTCATTTAAGAGCAAGACTGAATCATCAATTCTTGAGCCTTATCACCTACTACATGTAGATCTATTTGGTCCAGTGAATGTCATGTTTATTGCAAAGAAGAAATATGTTATGGTCATAGTGGATGAGTTCACCAGATACACATGGGTGTATTTCTTGCACACAAAAAGTGAAACTGCATCTATCTTGATTGATCATGTCAAGCAACTAGATAAATTGGTCAAAGATTCTGTGAAGATCATAAGAAATGATAATGGCACTGAGTTCAAGAATTTGATCATGGAAGAGTTCTGCAAAGACCATGGAATCAAGCATGAATTTTCTGCTCCTGGAACTCCACAAAAAAATGGAGTTGTTGAAAGAAAGAATAGAACTCTTATTAAAGCTGCACGAACAATGCTTGATGAAGCAAAGCTACCAACCTAATTTTGGGCTGAAGCTGTGCAGACTGCTTGTTTTACTCAGAATGCAACACTCATTAAGAAACATGGAAAGACACCATATGAGATGGTGAAGAAAAAGAAGCCAAATCTGAAGTATTTTCATGTATTTGGATGCAAGTGTTTTGTTCTTAAGACTCACCCTGAACAACTATCCAAATTTGATTTAAAAGCTGATAAAGGAATTTTCGTTGGATATCCACTTTCCACAAAAGCCTTCAGAGTCTACAATTTAAGAATAAGGGTTGTCATGGAATGTATCAATGTCTCCTTTGATGATAAGAAGATTACTGGACTTGAAGATTTCAATGATCATGATCAACTGAGATTTGAAAATGAAGACTTAAATTTTGATACTGTAAATCCTGATAGTCTAAATCCTGATACTGCAAACTTTGATGGATTAAACTCTGATGTTATTGAAACTGTGGTGACTACGCCAAAGGAAGATGTACCTATGCAGGGGGAGTATACTGCAGATACAACCACATCTCAAGAAGCATCAAAATATACAACTGGCTCTTCAAGTTCTGATTCATCAAGTTCTAATAAGCCGAGTTCCGATAATTCTGAAAACTTAAATTCTGAAGGATCCAACTCAGAGAGCATAGTTTCAGGGGGAGCATCAGAAAATGTTGATGAAGACAGTATGGATCATGGGGGAGCATCCAGTTCTAGAGAAAACCTTCCATCTGCAAGGAAGTGGACTAAATCACATACACCTGATCTAATAATTGGAAATCTTGATGCAGGTGTCAGAACTAGAACAACTACTTCAAGTGAATGTCTCTATAATTCTTTTCATTCTTAGACTGAACCAAAGAAAGTGGAAGAAGCTCTTCAAGATGCTGATTGGGTACAAGCAATGCAGGAAGAGTTAAATGAATTTGAAATAAACAAAGTCTGGACCCTAGTGCCAAGACCAAAGAACAGATCTGTTGTTGGTACAAAGTGGGTGTTCAGAAACAAAACTGATAGTGATGGCATAATTACAAGGAATAAAGCAAGGCTGGTTGCAAAAGGATATTCTCAACAGGAGGGAATTGATTATGATGAAACATTTGCACCGGTTGCTAGATTGGAAGCCATAAGGATATTTTTGGCTTATGCTGCTCATAAAAAGTTTACTGTCTTTCAAATGGATGTGAAAAGTGCTTTTCTCAATGGAGAATTGGAAGAGGAAGTATATGTTGAACAACCTCCAAGCTTTGTAGATTCCAAATTTCCAAATCATTTTAACAGGCTTGATAAAGCACTTTATGGCCTTAAGCAAGCTCCAAGAGCATGGTATGAGACTTTAGCTCAGTTTCTTATGGAAAGTGGATTTAACAGAGGAACTATTGACAAAATACTGTTCTACCTCAACCATGGAAAGGACTTACTTTTGGTGCAGATATATGTTGATGATATCATTTTTGGTTCTACAAATGACAGACTTTGCAAGAAGTTTGCCAAACTGATGCAGTCAAGATATCAAATGAGTATGATGGAGGAACTTAGCTATTTTCTGAGCCTTCAAGTCAAGCATAATGAAGAAGGCAATTTGATTTGTCAATCCAAGTACACCAGAATTTTGCTGAAGAAATTTGGAATGCAAGATTGTTCAAGTACATCCACTCTTATGGCCACTGTAACAAAATTGGATAAGGATACTGGTAAATCAGTAGATATTACTGATTACAGAGGTATGATTGGCTCTCTACTCTATCTAACTGCTAGTAGACCTAATATCATGTATGCTACCTATCTTTGTGCAAGATTTCAAGCAGATCCAAGAGAACCTCACTTAACAGTTGTGAAAAGAATTTTCAAGTATCTTAAGGGAACAGCTGATCTGGGATTGTGGTATCCTAGAGAATCAGACTTTAAATTAATAGGTTACTCAGATGCAGATTTTGCAGGATGCAAAATAGACAGGAAAAGCACAAGTGGAAGCTACCAATTTCTTGGAGGCAGATTGGTTTCTTGGTTTAGCAAGAAACAAAAGTCAATTTCCACATCAACTGCAGAAGCAGAGTACATTGCTGCAGGTAGCTATTGTGCACAGATTCTTTGGATAAAGAATCAGTCACTGGATTATGGGTTAACATATTTTAAAATCCCTATTTACTGTGATAATCAAAGTGCTATTGCTATGACAGGTAATCTAGTTCAAAACTCAATGACCAAGCACATCAGCATTAGGTACCGCTTCATAAGGGAACATGTGGATGAAGGTACAGTGGAATTACACTTTTTTCCAACAGACCAACAACTAGCAGATATCTTCACAAAACCACTGTGTGAAGCTACTTTTACAAGATTGGTAAATGAACTTGGAACGGTTTCAGGTTCTTTCTCTAAATCTGCTTAGTTTTTGTTCTGATGCATCAGATTTTATGATCAGTATTTACAGATATTACTACCTTTGTGTATTCTGTGCTTAAATTGAAAATTTCTTAAGTGTTGATTATTGTCTGATGTGTATTTCCAAACTCTGATAGTGATATGAATGTTTCTGTGACTATTCAATCCAATGAGGATAACTATGCTAGATGTTGACCTAGTAGTCTTTAATATACTAAAGATCCCATGTTTGGAGTAATTATTTATGTGGAAAACTTTTAACACAAGCAAATTCTGATATTGAGCTTAGTTGAAGTTTACTTTGTGTATCTTATTACTAAGTCAAAACTGGAATAGTGCTTCTTGTCTGTTAAGTTCTGATGTTAGTAAAACTGATGGATGTACTAAGTGCTGATAAACCTCACTTATCAAAAGAAAAAGAAAAAGAAAAGGGAATAAAAATCAGGTACTCCTTTGAGATCTAGAGTAAAAATGTGGAAGGGAAGACCCAAGTGCATTGCTGGTATTAAGTAATATGCATCAGAAAAGCAAATAAATATTTTCTTGGTGATTTTTCACACTCTATGATTACTGGAGAAATACTCTGATAATAGCATAAATTCTGCTAAGGAGTCGTGACTCACTTATACTGAGAAGCCACTGTACAATGGAATTTCAAAAGATGCATAAAATGAGCACAAAACAGTTAAGGTGGATTCATGCATGAACTCATTCTAAGGTAGACTTCAGAATCATGACAAATTTTGAGCAAAGTTCTTAGTTATGCCTTATTTCTAAGATGTACTAAAGTGAATCAGATTTTAATCATTATCTCATATTTAGCTTACTGTACACACATACACTCCATATGAATAAGGAAAATTACTGTGGTGATAAATGTTGTTTTAGATGAACGTTTAAGCGTCAGTTGCATAAATTATGAGGACAAGTAATAATGGAAGTTCTGGTGATTAAGTTCTGAAAAAACAAAATCAGAATTTGTGTGAAGAACTACAGAAATAGGCATTCACTTTTCGAGTTAAGGAATCATGTTCTGATGATTGTTAAGTTCTGATATAAGTCTAAGTTCTGATATTAAATTCTGATTCTTTACTTGACTTATTTGTGGTTAAAATCTGAAACAGTCTTATTTTAAATCAGAATATGTTTGGGTGAGATATTAACAGTCAACATAATTTGGGTTAGTGGTACTCGTCTATGCATAGTAATTTTTACTTGTTTCGTGTGCGCATTAAATCCTGTTTTAAGCTTCCAATGGCTGTTATTATTCTCATCAGTCTAGGGAGACGATGTAGAATTATTTCTACCTGTAACCATTCAATTCTCCTTGCGTCTCTTGGTATTTTATTGGTTATATAAACCAACACCTCATTTCAGCCAACACATCTCTCATTTTCTCTCAAACTCATTTTTTTTCTCTCATAAAAACATGGTTCGTTTCAACTTAGTTCTGAACTATGACACTTTTAAAATAGAGTTGAGTTGTACTGAGTGGCAG
The DNA here is from genome assembly GCF_009905375.1 of Apium graveolens. Classification (NCBI taxonomy): domain Eukaryota; kingdom Viridiplantae; phylum Streptophyta; class Magnoliopsida; order Apiales; family Apiaceae; genus Apium; species Apium graveolens. Next base: position 156,264,523 of record NC_133652.1, read on the forward strand.
CAGGAGTGGCATGTCACTGCCATTCCTGATGAAATCTGGAACTCAGTTCCCCAAGAGGTTCTCACAGACCTCTTGTTCTTCTATATAGACTATCATCGCCATCTTGAGCGTCTGGAAGAAGAAAGGAGAGAAGCTCTCCGACAGCAGGAGCGAATCATTCGTCTTGCTGTTCTCTTTGTTGAGAGTAGGAAGAAGAAATAAATGCAGCTATGTGTTTCTCTTCACCGTCAGCTTTGTCTGGCTTCTTACCTTAGGACTAAAGCTGTTGATGTTAGGATTTGTAGCTTAGGACAATCTTGTAATTTTAAGCATGTAATTTAAATTTCATGAAATGTATTTGCTCAATATATTAATGAAATTTTATAGTTATGCAAGATTTTGTCTCTGAGTCGTTTGATATTCTGATAACATTTTAAATCCTGATACTAACCATATTCTGATGACCTTTTTAGCCCTGATACAAATGAAGTTATGATTCTGATGTGGCAGTATTTGTTTAGTTGGTTTATTAATGGTCATTCTCTCATTAGTCATAATTTTACAGAATATTGGTAAACCAGTAATAAAATTTTATTAAGTGGGAATAGTTTTAAAATTTAAAATAAAACTGAACGACCTTGATTAATGGGATTACTTGGTAAGTGGAACGGTTTTTCCTTGAAAAACTACATGTGATAAGTAATGATTACTGAATACCCGTGCCCATTAATTATCTTATACTGCTACATGTCTAACAGGTGTTTCAACAGTTACTTTTTCTACCGTGTATAAGTAAAAGAGAGAAAATATTGTAAAATCTTTTATTTACTTTCATATTTTCTCTCTCTTTTTACTTCTATTCTCTCTCATCTACTAACGATTTTTCATCCAGACATTTTATCAAACACCTTACAGGAAATTTTCTTTCTCACGAATTTCTCATGGCACCCAAGGACATAATTTTTGATGGAGCTACGTTTGTTCCTAATAACTTCTTTGTTATTCTTAGCAAGTCAGAAGCCCCATCTGAACTTCACTTCATTCAGGACTTTCTTGCTAGTTCTGATATTGGGTATGCTCTGACTGAACCTGAAGCAATCTCTGGTACTCAAGTACTGGAGTTCTGGAGATGCGGTGTATATGATGATGGTGGTGCTCAAGGGTCCCAAAGTATTATTTTTTCATCAGGGGAGGATGAGTATGTTGTGATTTTGTCTACGGTTCGACAAGCACTGCAGCTACCTGAGAACTGTGTTTATTCTACTGTTGAAGATCCAGTTCTTCAAAACATGATGACCAGTCTGGGATATGAGAGGACATTGGAAAAGCTGGGCCAGTTGAAGAGATCTTTCATAAGGAGGGAATGGAGTTTCTTCTTTGATTGCATAACCAAGGATTTTGCAAACAAATGTTCCAATTTTGATGCAATTCCCATATTCAGCCAAAAAAATCGGGTATGCTCTCATAAATCGAACTGATTTTGACTATGCAAGTGATGTCTTAGGTTTTATTGGGGACAGAATGAATGAAGATAGATCTACTATTTATTTTGCTAGATTCTGTCAGCTTATCTATAGTTTCTGTTATGATAATAAGCCCCAAAATGCTAGTAAATTAATTTCATCATTCAGAATAGCTAAAAGAGCTTTTACTGACTTATTATCTACTGATAATAAGAAGGTTGTGTTAAGACCCCTCTTAATTCCTTCATCTGTCAAACAAGCCTTAATAACCTACGATCCCGTTAAGTACACTGCACTATATCCTGATGTTCAACCATCTTAACCTCATCCATCAGCACCTACCACCTCTACTCAACCACCTCAAACTTCTCAACCTCAACCTTCAGATCCTACAGTGCAGCCTTCATCTTCCAAACCTAAGAGGACTAAGAAAGTACCTCATACACAATAGAAGAGAAGGAGATTCATTATGCGAGATGAATCAGATGCTGAGGAACAGGTTCCTGTATCAAAACCTGTTGCAAGAGAAGCTGAGAAGGTCTCTTCTCAGAAGGATGTTGATATTGGGAGTTTTAGGCCTCTAAAAAGGCTTAGAAAGTGTAATTCTGATGATACAACTCCTACAGCATCCTCAAAAGCTAAAAGATTCAAATCATTAGCAAAAAGGCCTGAAGATTCTGGTAAAGGAATGGAAGCAGTAGCTAAGGAAGGGGGTCAGGAATCCCTGATCTCACAAGACCCTGTTGAAGCTCACAATTCTTCTAGTGCTGATCCAGACCTTCATGCAACTCATCACTCTCCACTACATGAGATAGGAACTACTCACATTCCCACACTTCCAGTGTCTCCAGTACATGCTGATAACTAGGGGCCAAGTGATGAAATTAACATCCATAACTTAGAAGTGCCTCAGGTTTTATATCTAGAAGCTCCACCAACTCAAGTCACTCCACCAACAACACCAATTCCCGATGCTGATTTTAATCCAGAATTGCCTACAACACCTTCTCTGCATCTAGATACTGAAGATCAGATTTTAGGTGAGCATCAGAATATGGCTGTTGATCAGAACATAGTTGGAGATCAACACTTAGAGGATGATGTTGAAGCCTCCATAGCCTCTCATACTGTTCTTTTATCAGAGGATGCTGAAGATGTTGACTCTGTAAGTTCTGATGTTGCAAATGTTGATGATACTGGTAATGTTGCTACAAATTTAGATGCTGATGCAGCTGGTCCTTCTGGATATGCACCTCTACAAGCTCCTTCAAAAGCTGAGATAGTCAAAAAGTTTGTTACAGGGGAAGCACCAGTACCTTGGAGTGAAACTCCTAGAGGACAGGAGTGGACTAAGGAGTGGAACACAGTTACCTTTGTTCCTTCTGACAAGATTCTTGTTGATCACTTGGCAAAAGCTGATGAGATGCTAGTTAATGATTATTTCAAAACTCAGCTAAGAGTTACTGCACTTAGTACAAGGCACCTTCAAGGCAACACTCTGTAACTCAGGCCAATGTGGACAAGATTCAAGAAACCTTAAATCAGCAAGATACAATTGTCAAGTTGGACAAGAAAAGGTTTTTCAAACCTTCCTTTGACAAAATTACCAACATTGAGAAAACCCAAGAGAAGCAACAGTCTCAGATTGATGAAATTTTGAAAATTCAAGCTTCTCAGCAATCTCAACTCAATGAGATCCAATCCTCAGTGGAATTGCTTCTCTCTCTTCTTTTACCTGCTGATGCCAAAAAGGGGGAGAAAGTAATTAAGTCCAAATGCAAACCTGTTAAGACACTGAAGAAAAAGGATGATGGTAATGACCCGGGAAACTCTGGAATGGGTGGAGGTCATGGTCAAGGTGGAGGTCTCTCATCAAGTAGAACTGGAACTACAAGTCAAAGAACAAGTTCTGATACTGGGAGAAGAATAACTTCTGATACTGGTAAAAGGATAAGTTCTGATGAACTTTTGGAACTTGATAAAGAAATTTCAAGACAGTTATTTCTGAAAGAAAATCCAGGAATGGACTTTGAGAGTCTAAAGCAAGAAGAAGCTAGACTTAAGTTAGAAAAAGTCATCTCCAAATCTGAAGCTTCTTTTGTTGAAAAGAAACTTCCTACGGCTAAAGGCATTGTGATAAAAGAAAGGACAAATCATGTGGCAACCAAAGCCAAATCACAACTGCAGATAGATCCAAGGTCTAAGGGCAAAGAAAATGTGACGCCCTCTAAACCCGGGGTCTAGATTTGGGGGTCACTTGCCACTAAACTATAATAATCACAATGGAATAATATAATAAATATGACCCATTTACCTGCACTGGATCGATCACAGGTTATAGTATGAAACATGCACTAATACAAACCAACTGTTATTACAAACCATAAGTCTAATTAGTTTTACAATTTATTCAAATTTTATTACAAACCTCTAGACTATCCAAGCGTCCCAAAACAGTCTACCTGGAAAACACCAACTATCTACAAGCACTCGACTTCTGATCAACCTGGATCTCAAGCCTGTTTTGGCTTAGCTGAAAGATTAGATTGATAAACAAGTATGAGCGAAAGAAATGCTCAGCAAACAATATAAAATGTGCTTGAAATGATAAACCACATTCTGGTAATACTGAACAATAGGATAAAATCAGTAATATTTGATCAATAATAAAAGTTTCACAAGCTATCAATAATAAACAATAATTTTTTTAGATTGGAATCTAACTCCGACAGACGTACTATCACATGCTGATCAACCCGTGTGATAGCACAAGGTCATGATTTATAGAAACATGTCCCCAGAACACGAGTACCCAATTAAAAAGGCAATATACCTGCCTGTGGCAAAATGGTGTCATAATATTTCATATAACACATCTTAGCCCCTTTCTTTATAGTTCGACTAAGTGACTTCGTAACCTCAACGTACTTTTTTCTTACTGTAGCATAGGCCTTCGCCAAAATAGCCCTCCGCTGGACCGTCCGTCCCGGTCACTTACGCATTTATCCAATCTATAAAAGATTTTGATCAAAGGAGCCGAATCAAAGGAAATCCTTAACCATATAACTCCCCATTTCTCATGGTCCAGAGTTATCTCAACAATCGATGGTGAAATAGCTAGAACAATTAGTTATTCGCTAATCTCAATTCAATGTTTCACTGTATAGAGTAATTTATAGCGAAATATATAAAACGTTTAACTATTCTGAACTTAGAATAGTTTGGAAATTGAAAGAATATAATTCAGAGTCAATATCAATTGAATGATAAATGAAGATATAATATTTGCATAATATGATTCAAACTAAACGTCACTTGAACAATAAGTGAAGTTAGGGGTACTTGCCTTGTATGCTCGATAATCTCTTACTATATCTCTGCCTATAGCTGCCGGCTACTATCTTCGTCTAACACTTGACTGCACTCCTTGCTACTTGATTCTATAAACAAAAGGACTATCTTAATTGACAGAACCAAACTCAATCGACGTAACTATACGTCTTAACATCTACCCGATCGTTTATAATTAACATGGCATTTTAAAACTGTAAATAGATAGGATACATATCATATAACACGTAATCATGGTATTCGTATAATATATAATCTCATATTTCATGTAACACATAAGTCAGTTCATTAAAAGATAGGTCTCAGTGCTTTCAGAATGAAAATCAGGTCAATATTAGCATTTATCGATCAAATATCGACTCAAACTGATACACAAATCAAATGACATTACAATACAAAATAAATTAGGTCTAAAAAATATTTTTATTGGAAGCGTAATATTTTTCTGAGTCTGTACGCGTTCCTTTCGTATTAAACGGACGAACGGTTTAATAATTATGAATAAAATAAGAAATAAATAGATTTAAATCAATTAATAATAATATTAATTGATTTTTGAATACCAAAATATATTTTTTAAAACCTTAAAATAATTTTTAGAGATTATTTGAATTAATTATAAATAATTTATATTTATTTAACTATTTATAAATAAAATTAATTGATTAATAGATTTTTAATCAATTAATTAAATTCATAAATAATTAACTAAAATAAATTATAAATAATTAAATCAAATTTTATTTTTGAAAATAATTAAAGAAAATAATTTTTGGAATTTAAAATAATTAAATAAATAATTTTTAGAATTTAAAATAATTAAATAAATAATTTTTAGAATTTAAAGTAATTAGTAAATGATTTTTGAAATTAAATAAATGATTTAAAAAAAACAGAAAATGAAATTTTCATTTATTTTTAAATAGAAAATTCAGGAACACATTATTGAATATGGAATTAGGGATTCAGGAATCAAAACCGGGTTATTTAAATTGGAAATGGGTCGGGTTTGGGGGATTAGCCGGGTCGTAGAAGAACACCGGTGGCAGACCACGAACATGTCGCCGGAATCTGGCCTACCCAGAAACCGGTGACCGTTCCGGTTGTCGGAAAAATCCCCCCCCCCCCGGACAGCCCAAAACGTTCCCAAACATCACGGTTTCTATCAGAATTAACTCCCTATCATTCTAGCATTCTAATTTCATTTGATTCCATCCCGAACCATCCCGGAAATCTGAACACCGATCAATTACTCGAACCAAAATCAAGTTTTCCGGCCAAAATAGCTATTCAGTAAAAACTCAACCAATTTTGATGTTCTATATACACAATTAAAGCTGGGAAAACAAGGAATCTTATCTGCAATCATTTGTAGCAATTAAATCAGTTTTAACTCTTAAAAATCGAAATCAAAATCGATAAAACCCAATAACTCGAGTGCATCGATTTAACATACAAACAATTACAAAAATATATAAATAGCACCCTTAGATCATCTTAAAGCATATTCTAACAACTAAATCATCCAACAATCCACGGAAATCATAAACCAAAATATCAAGAAAACGATGAACATCGATTTCACGAAATATATAACCTTAGTTTGTAATTCTTGTATGAATTGATAGAGCTCGAAGAGAGCTTTACATCGACTACTTGAACGTCCCAAACGGATCCCGGAATCACCTTCAACTTTGGGTTTTAATTTCTGCCCTCAAGAACACCCCCAAGAACACTTCTTGATTTTTCTTTTATTTTTTTTCTGATTTTTAATAAAATAAAAATAAATAAATAAAACAGGAATCAGCTATTTATACTTGCAAGAAATTTTATCCCCAAAATTATTTAAGGGTGTTTTTATTCTTTAATTATAATAATAAGGCCCCAAAATAATAATTACGGGGGAATAATTTTAAAAACGATAAAATACAAAATTAATGTCAATATTTCCCAGAAATTGCGAATAATTTAAAATTACAAGAATAAAGGGTATTTGAAATACGACTAATTTTATAAAAATAAAAACATGAATTTTATGGGGTTTGTCGTCCCGGTGGGGTCCCGGTCCGATGATTTTTGAAAAACAGGAACGATCCCTAAATTACCAGAAAATCCCGAAAACACGTAAAATACATTCAAAACGTGCATAAAATCAAATAAAACATGTATCTTGATAAAGACACTAATAAATACGCGTCCCGATTGCACATAAGTTCATATGTTCCCACTTCCATTGGTTGTATCAGTCCACCGGGCCTTTGATATTCCACTTTGACTCGCTGGCAAGTGTAACACTTATTTACCCATTCTGCAATTTCTTTCTTCATGCTTGACCACCAAAAGTTTTCTCTTAAATCTCTGTACATCTTCGTACTCCCGGGATGAATTGAATATCTAGAGTTGTGAGCGTCTCGAAGAATTTCATCTTTCAGCTTGGTTACATTGGGTATCCATATTCTGGAAGAAAATCTTAATATTCCTTTATCATCCTTTTGACTCCCTATTTCCTCTCCTGTCAAACTGTCTCGTTCATGGCTCGTATTCTATCACATGGTTCGAATCAGGCAAATAATGCTTCAACATTGACACATGGAACACATTGTGAATATGCTGCATGTGAGGTGGTAACGCTAACTCGTAAGCATCTCAGAAGGGCCAACATAACGCGGACTTAGCTTTCCTTTCTTTCTGAATCTCGATAAACCCTTCCAAGGAGAGACCTTCAATAACAATGCTTCTCTAATTTCAAATTCCATATCTTTCCTGGTAGGATCAACATATTTGTGTTGACGATCTTGAGCTGCTATTAATCTTTTCCGAATGAGTTCTATTTTCTCCTTCGTCTGCTGGATCAATTCTGGACCCAAAATCTTTCTCTCACCAACTTTTTCCCAACAAATTGGAGATCTGCATCTTCTCCCGTACAAAGCTTCGTAAGGCGGCATTCCATTGCTAGCATGATAACTATTGTTGTAGGAGAATTTAACTAATGGCAAATGCTCGTCCCAACTCCCTTCAAAATCTAGTGCACATACCCTTAGCATATCTTCAATAGTCTGAATCATCCTTTCACTTTGACCGTCTGTCTGTGGATGATATGCGGTACTCATGTTCAGCTTCGTTTCGAGACAATCTTGAAAACTTCTCCAAAATATTGAATTAAATCGAGGATCTCTGTCTGAAACTATGGATACTGGAACTCCATGTCGTGTCACAATTTCCTTAAGATATAACCGTACCAATTTATCCATTGAGAATCTCTCGTTGATAGGAAGAAAATGCGCTGACTTCGTTAATCTGTCGATAATAACCCAAATAGCATCATAATTTGCCCTGGTTCTCGATAATCCAACTACGAAATCCATCGCGATATGTTCCCACTTCCATTATGGAATGTCCAATGGTTGTATCAGTCCACTGGGTCTTTGTGTTCCGCTTTGACTCACTGGCAAGTGTAACACTTATTTACCCATTCGGCAATTTCTTTCTTCATGCTTGACCACCAAAAGTTTTCTCTTAAATCTCTGTACATCTTCGTACTCCCGGGATGAATTGAATATCTAGAGTTGTGAGCGTCTCGAAGAATTTCATCTTTCAGCTCGGCTACGTTGGGTATCCATATTCTGGAAGAAAATCTTAATATTCCTTTATCATCCTTTTGACTCCCTATTTCCTCTCCTGTCAAACTGTCTCGTTCATGGCTCATGACTTCTTCCTGACATCTTCTTATTTTCTCTAATAGTTCTGGTTGAAAAGACATTGCACACAATACCTCTGTAGACATACTTGGGGTACTAACCTCTATTTCAAGCTTCTCAAATTCCTTGATCAATTCCTCGGATGAAGTTATCATGTTTAACCTTTCTTTTTGGCTCAGAGCGTCGGCCACCACATTTGCTTTGCCTGGATGATAGTTGATAGTACAGTCGTAGTCCTTGATTAGTTCTAGCCATCTTCTCTGCCTCATGTTTAATTCCTTCTGGGTGAAAATATACTTCAAACTCTTATGGTCCGTGTAGATCTCGCACTTTTCCCCACAAAGATAATGCCTCCAAATCTTCAATGCAAATACTATAGCTGCTAATTCAAGATCATGAGTTGGATACTTTTCTTCATGTAGTTTCAATTGTCTTGAAGCGTAGGCTATCACTTTGTTATGCTGCATCAAAACACATCCCAATCCTTTGTATGACGCGTCACTATAGATCACAAAATTTCCTTGTTCATCTGGAAAGACTAGTACTGGAGAAGATACTAATCTATTCTTTAATTCTTGGAAACTTTCCTCGCATTTCTTGTCCCATTCGAACTTCTGGTTTTTCCTGGTGAGCTTTGTCAATGGCGTAGCTATTTTTGCAAAATCTTGCACGAATCTTCTGTAGTAACCTGCCAATCCCATGAAACTTCGTACTTCTGTTGGTGTCTTTGGCCTCTCCCAGTTGATTATGGCTTCAATCTTTGCTGGATCCACTTCCACTCCTTTACCGCTAATCACGTGCCCAAGAAATCGTACTTCTTTTAACCAAAATTCATACTTGGAAAACTTTGCGTATAATTTCTCCTGTCGCAGTATCTCCAGAACTATCCTCAAATGCTCTGCATGCTCCTCTTCTGTTTTAGAATAGGTCAAGATGTCGTCTATGAACATGATCATGAATTTATCCAAATATTTCTTGAATACTCGATTCATCAGATCCATGAAAGCTGCTGGTACGTTGGTTAATCCAAATGCCATTACTAGAAACTCATAAAGCCCATATCTGGTTTTGAATGCGGTCTTCGGAATGTCTTCTAGCTTGATCTTCAGTTGATGATATCCGGATCTTAAATCAATTTTAGAAATCCATACAACACCTCTCAATTGGTCAAACAAATCATCGATCCTCGGCAACGGGTACTTGTTCTTAATGGTTAGCTTATTCAGTTCTCGATTGTCAATACACAGTCGCATACTCCCATCCTTTTTCTTGACAAACAGTACTGGTGCACCCCATGGGGATACACTGGGTCTTATAACTCCTTTCTCCAAAAGATCTTGCAGCTGAGTTGCCAATTCTTTCATCTCCACTGGTGTCATCCGGTACGGAGCTTTAGAAACTGGTTCTGTTCCGGGTGCTAGATCAATCGCAAATTCAATTTCTCTATCGGGAGGTAATCCTGGTAGATCTTCTGAAAAGACTTCTGGGAATTCGTTGACAACTGGAATCGCTTCTAGTGCTGGAACTTCTTTGCTGGTATCTACCACATGGGCCAAATATGCTTCGCAATTCTGATGCAATAACTTTTTCACTTGAGCTATAGTTATGAACTTTTTCTCTTGCTTATTTCCTCGAAATATCACCTTTTTCTTACTATCCAAGGTCTGAAGTCTTACTTTCCTATTCTTACAATCAATCTGAGCGTTACTTTCTGACAACCAATCCATTCCTAAAATAACATCAAATTCTCCCAACTTAAAAGGTATCAAGTTGGCATAGAAATGATGTCCTCCTATCTCAATATCACACTTCGGGCACACTCGGTCGACGGAAACTTCATTCTTATTAGCTAATTCTATCATTAATGCTTGTTCTAACAATTTAAATTTGCAATGCCGCTTATCGATAAAATCTTGAGAAATAAATGACCTTGTAACTCCAGAATCAAATAAAACTTTAGCATCTACGGAGTTGACTGGAAGCGTACCTGCAACCACTTCTGAACTCTAAATAACATCCGTCATAGTCATATTGAATGTCCTGGCCTTGGGCTGGTCTTTTGCTGGTGGTCCTTCAATTCTTGGCACATTTTGAGATGGAGCACCTATAAGCCTTGGGGTGTTGCTCGTTATACCTTGTGCTGGGCAATTCCTGGTGATATGTCCTGGCTTTCCGCACTTATAACACCCAGTTCCCACATTCTGACCTTGAGTTGGATTCTGACACACATTAGCAAAGTGTCCCTTCCTACCGCACTTGAAACACGTCACATTAGCATTACAATTCCCAAAGTGCTTCCTAGCACAAAACTGACAATCTGTTACTGGTGGACGATTGGGCATCTGCTGGTTTGAATTCTGAAAATGGTTGCCTTGTCCTCCATTTCCTGATTGTGGTCTTCTGAATCCCATATTCCTATTACCCTGAATTTCTGGCTTTTTGTTGAAACGACCCTAAAAGTTACCTTGCTGTTGACCTCCTTCTGAGGTTTCTATCTTCCTTTTCTTCCCATCCTTTCCTTTCTGCGACATGTCACTCTTACTTTCGATCACCATTGCTTTCTGAACCACCGCCACATATGAAGTCAACTCAAACATGGCCACTCTGTTCTGAATCCAAAATTTTAATCCCTGTTCAAATCTTCTGGCTTTCTTTTCATCTGTATCAACTTGGTCTGGCACGAACCTTGCTAACTCAGTAAACTTAGCTTCATACTCCGCGACAGTAAGATCACCCTGGGTCAAGTTCAAGAATTTGATCTCCATTTGGTTCTTCATATACCTCGGAAAATACTTTTCCAGGAACAGCTCGGTAAACCTCTCCCAAGTGATAAACTCACCTCCTTCCAATGCTCGTGTGGATTCCCACCAATAGTTGGCCTCGCCCTTCAGAAAGTAACTTGCAAACTTGGTCTTTTGTTCAGTTCCTGCTCTGACTAATTCAAAAGCCTTTTCCATCTCCTTGAGCCATGCATTGGCTTCCACGGGATCAGCACTTCCCTTGAACTCATGTGGCTTCACAGCTTGAAACTGCTTAAAAGTCACTGCAGGTGGAGCTGCTGCTTGCTGCTGCTGTTGCTGTTGCTGCTGCGTAAGATGTAACATCTGCTGCTGTATCAGTCCCAACATCTGGACAATTGCTGGATCCGTACGGCTCTCGGTACGATCCTCTCCTAAATTATTCCTTCTCTTCGGTGCCATTATTCTGGTAAGAAACAAGCAGCATATATAATAATATGTCAAGCATTATGTCAAATATGTAGCAATTCCTTAACATATCAAAATTTTCAAACATTATTCCCTCTCAAAATATCATAAACTTGCTACCATATTAACACCAGCGACATGATTATCACATAATCCTGCTTATTATCTCGAGAATAATAACAGAAAGAAAATTTATACAGAATTATCCAAACCTTAAATCCTTGCTAGAAATCTCAACTAAACCAACAAAAATAGCAGGCAATGACACAAGGCCAATAACCTAAATTTAATACTATAAAAGCTAAACTACACGCACCTATCTTATATGATCTTCCTATGACTCATCTATAACAATCCTAAGCCTGTTTCAGTGACCATAACCTGTAGCTCTGATACCAACCTGTGACGCCCTCTAAACCCGGGGTCTAGATTTGGGGGTCAATTGCCACTAAACTATAATAATCACAGCGGAATAATATAATAAAAATGACCCATTTACCTGCACTGGATCGATCACAGGTTATAGTATGAAACATACACTAATACAAACCAACTGTTATTACAAACCATAAGTCTAATTAGTTTTACAATTTATTCAAATTTTATTACAAACCTCTAGACTATCCAAGCGTACCAAAACAGTCTACCTGGAAAACACCAACTACCTACAAGCACTCGACTTCTGATCAAACCTGGATCTCAAGCCTGTTCTGGCTTAGCTGAAAGATTAGATTAATAAACAAGTAT